>NC_133381.1:9820158-9857658 GCF_049309525.1 Garra rufa
CTGTCTGCATGGGTATTTTTTTCCGTTCACATGGGCAGCACAAATCTAATAATGTGTAGCATTATCCTTAATGAGCTTGGCTGGAAGGCTGTGATATGGGGCTGTTTGTGGAGCGGCCAGCCCCATGCCGAATGACCAATCGCTTGTCATTAGAGCTGTCCCCTCACTTCCTCACTCATACGTCTTCTGGGGCAGAGACGAGGCGATAAGGTGCTAATGCGCCCCAAAGACTTATTAATGAACATAGATAGAAATGTGATATTGCGGCGAGGGGAGGAGAGGGGCTACAGTGGACCGTAAGAGGGACATTTCATGGGGCGGTAATTTGGCGGTAAAGGGGGGCTCTAATTAGATTACCACGTTTAGTCTGAAATGGTCTCGCCTACAGCTTATTGTGTCTTCTCTGTTTTTATGAGCTGAGCAGGTATGCTGAAAGGGGGGTTGTGGGATATTGTCGGGAAGATGTTGGATTGTAATTGGCTTTAAGCAGAAGGATGACAAGATGTAAGATCTGTTTTCAGGGCCCACTGTTTGTAAAAAGATGTTTGTCTTATTGAGAGAGTTGGAGGATGATAAATGACATGCACATTGAAGTCAACATTAAGTCATAAAGTCAACATCATTTTATTTCTGTGACATATAAAAAACATGATATTTAGCCAGGAAGAAATGTAGAACTGTAGATTATGTCTATCAGTATTTGATTCATCTTCATACAGATGAGGGGGTGGAAAATGGTCTTTTAAAAATAAACGAGTGGTTTTGGCTTCTTTGGTAGTTTCTCATTACTGTGACCTTTTCTATTCAATTCTTTAAGTTTTTTTTTCTGTACCTTTTTCCTCCTGCACATTTACACACAATTTGAGCTCCGGTGACTGTAAAATGCACAGCAATCAGTCATTAGGTCAATAATTGAATTTTGTAATATATTTTTGAAAGTCTCTTATATTTGCCAATCCTGTATTTATTTGGCCAAAAATACAGTAAAAAAACATTATATTGTGAATTATAACTACAATTTTAAATAACAGTTTTTTTGTTGTAATGTATGTTTTAATATATTTTATTATTTGGTATGAATTTCATACTTACAATAATATAAATTCATTGTTACTGTGATGGCAATGTTGAATTGTCAGCATCTTTACACCAGTCATGAGTGGCACAAGATCCTTCAGAAATCAGTCTAATATACTGATTTTGTGCAATTCTTATTATTGTCAATGTTAAAACAGCTGTGTTGTTTAATATTTTTGTTGAAAAGAACAGCCATTTATTTTAAATAATACAAATTGTTAAAAAAACAAAACGCACGCCTCAGATTCAATCCTGAACCTAGCAAAATTTTCGGGTATTTCGCATTTTTTGAAAAACTTACTTTTGTTAATTAATCCAAGGTTTTCACCCGAGGTGTGCATGGTCTTGGATGTCTCCAAAGTGCCACAAGCATCTACAAGGACATTTACATGTCTCAAAAAACATGGCCGCCATTGGCCGACGAAGTTTGAGCACCTGTTAAACAAGGTTAACGGAGGCCGATTGGAGCAAAACTCGTTGGGCCTGTTCGACTTACGGCCCCAAATGTCTGAGAGAAATTTGAAAGAAATTAGTAGGTTTTTCGCTCAATCTGGGGGAAAAAAACACTGCAGTGCAATTCTTTGGACTCTCTAGCTTAATAATTATCACTAAAATGTTGAAATTTACTCTTTGGGAAGCTATAACGGAGTCGCTTAGAAATGGGTCCTGTCCAAATTTGCCTGAAATCCTATAATCCAGGGACAGCCGTGGCCTAATGGTTAGAGAGTCTGACTCGTAACCCAAAGGTTGCGGGTTCAAGTCTCAATTCTGGCAGGGTTTGTAGGTGGGGGGAGTGAATCACCAGCTCTCTCTCCACCCTCAATACCACGACTGAAGTGAGTCCCTTGACCGAACCCCCCGTTGCTCCGGGTGTGTGTTCACGGTGTGTGTGTGTTCACTACTGTGTGTGTGTGTGTGTGTGTGCACTTGGATGGGAGAGCAGGGCACAAATTCCTAGTATGGGTTACCATACTTGGCCTCACGTCACCTCCTTTCCTATAAAGCCTAAAAGAAAACTCAAAACTTCACGAAACATGCTGAGCACATGCGACAGGTGATTCTAAACAGGCATGCAAAGGCGGCTCCAGCTCCAGCTGTTGTCCGAAATACTATTTCTATGGTAAATTACCTGGATTTGCCAAATATGCTTTTTTAAATCATTGATTCGGTGGTAACAGGCTTGCTAAATAATGTCTGTTTTCATATGTGCTCCCTGCTTGCAGCTATATTTGTTAAATATTTTTTTATGATTGAAGGTGAGTATCACTGTTACCAATTTTACTAATGTCCCCTAATATTTAACCATTGAATAATAGCCATTTAACATTACAGTGTAACTGAGAGCTGTCAATTTTAAAACTTATTCGACTCTTCACATAAACCCATTATTTACCTGTGCCCTTCAGCAAGTAGGAAATACATAGAAAATGGATAAAGTTATCAAACACTAAATACTAAATTAAATACAGAGGAATCCTTAAAGCTACAAAAGTTATTGATTTCCTCTTTTTTTCTTTTACGCGTTAATTTAATACACATCACAGCAGCTGCATTATTAGGTTATTTGGCTGCTATTACTTTAAGAGCTACCACTGTTGAACTTGAAGCGTGAAGTTTCATTTATGATTTAATGAATTTTGCACATTCTACGAGCACGGTATAACTGCTGACAGGACAGGAAAATTCATTTTTACTGACATAAAGCCTGACATCATCTCATATGACCTTTAGTTCACTGTTGTTCTACTGAAGCTCTTTTGACTAGCGCCTGGCACTGAAGTAAAGTTGAAGTGTGCATCTGAAAAGTCTCTTGTTTGATGTGGTCATAAAGACATTCTGCAAGAAAATAAATGCACTTCTTGTCAAGAAATAAAGAGACAGAAGCAGCAGTTGTGAGTTGTGTGGCCAACCCTAGCCTCGTCCCTGCATTAAATATTTTTAACGCTGTTAAACTGTAAAACTGCGTGAACATGTTAACTTCGACTGCACTAATAAAGAGCTATAAAAATGTTGAACACGTATTGTTTTAACAGTAAAATCCTGGATTTATGCATTCATTGCTATAAATGGAATAAGCCAGATCACTTTTCTTCTGTAATTCAGACATTTCTTCCCTCCATGTTTTTGTGTCATTGAGGTGACTGAGCACATCTTGCCATAATAAATCTAATTCAGATCTATATCTTCTTATCACAATGAGGACAGGCCGTTTAAATTCCTACCACAGTGTTGCCATGATCTGCACCACGGGCCGCCAATCGAATGTGGCATTTCTCAGAATGATATTACATGATTAAACAAAGATGGCTGAGATGAAAGAAAATCTCTCCGTCCAGACCGCCTTATCGTCCAATAAAACTCCAATCATTTTGTCACACGGTCACACACCCTGGAACGAAATGGCAGTCCCTGGTCTGCGACGGTGCAGCTGAAGGCTGGATGTAATTCATGGCTGTAATTTGAGCACGAGGCATGAGGTGAAGTGACGTGTGGGGCGGTTGGGCCGGTTGAAGGGGTTTTGGACTGCCGTCCCTGCCCTGCAGGGGAGCTGAGGGGACCTCCACGCCACACACGGCTATATTCCACCCAAATTAGATTGGGTCCGTCCCTGTGCTGCATCGCCTATCATGACTTCTCAGAGGCAAATTGGATTTGCAAGGGCTGCTGGAGAGGCTATCCAGAGCACGATCTTCCGATAGCAACTCTAAACCATGTTAACTAGACACTAAAGCGTGTCAGCGCGGCCGCTGGTGCCACAACGCACACATTTTTTCTTTTCTTCTCACAGCTGCTTTTTTATTCACTGTTTATTGTATAACATGCTCTCTGAAAGATTTAAAACCTTTTCTTGAGATTGCAAGTGAATTGTGAAAATTTGTCAGCCGTAATTGATACTTGTTGTCCATGAAAATATTATTGTATTATCTTAAATATATGTGACCCCGGACCACAAAACCAGTCATAAGGGTTAGTTTTTTGAATATGACATTTGTACATCGTCTGAAAGCTGCATAAATAAGCTTTCCATTGGTGTATGGTTTGTTAGGATACAACTTTTTGAAAATCTGGATTCTGAGGGTGCAAAAAAATCAAGATATTAAGAAAATTGTTAAAGTTGTCCAAATGAAGTTCTTAGCAATGCATATTACTTATCAAAAATTATGTTTTAATATACTTATGGTAAGAAATTTACAAAATATCTTCATGAAACATGATCTTTACTTAATATCCTAATGAAAAATCGATAATTTTGAGTGACCCACACAATGTATTTTTGGCTATTGCTACAAATATAACCGTGCTACTTAAGCCTGTTTTTGTGGTCCAGGGTCACATTTATTAAATATTTATGCATTATAATTATAAAAAAAATATTATTTTATTTTTAATTAAAATTCTATATAATAATACATAATTTTTTTAATAATCTATGCATTTTTATATTATATATTTATTGTCTTCCTGGCACAAAATTGTGAGTAAATTGAGAGAATTTATTAGCCATAAGTGTTATTTATTAGTCATGTTACTTATTATCAATGAAAATTATATTAATGTATTATTTTAAAATATATTCATTAAATATTTAATTATAATTGTTTTAATATATTATTTCATTATAATATTACATATACTATATAGTTAAAAAAAATGTTAATAATATAATTTTTATATTATATATTTATTAAAATTAAGTTATTAAAATTTAGCGGCCATAAATGTTTGTTATAGTCCATGAAAAAAAAATTACATGAATTATGAAATATTTTTAATAATATTTATTTGATAAATATATCTCTAATATATCATCATGTTAAAAAGTTTACATATTTTACTTTGTATTATAACTTTTGTTACATTTATATACTTACTGTTTGTTATTTATATATTATCATAAATGTATTATTTTATATTACCTAATGCCAGTTAATTATTTTGCTGCTTTTTTTTGTAGCACCATATAAAAACCAGTCACTGCCATATGCATTTGATGGTCGGACAGTATTATTTTTAGACCTCTTCAACTTGTGAGTAACAGAATTGATGACGTTCCTGTGATCCGCACTGTTTTAAATGACTTGAGCCGCAACCACAAACCAGAACTCTGCAGTTAAAGAAATGAATGATGTCCATCGCTGAATCCAAAGGACAGAGTTTGTCATTGGTTGCATAAAGGTTGCGGCCGTCGCCCGGGACAGTTGACGGGTCGCTGCGCCCATGGCCGTGGCAGTGATTGAGCGGGTCCCGGGAAGATGGAGTGATTGGTGGAAGATAGATGAGAGGAGGAGAGACGGACCGAGTGTCCGTTCTCTCAACTGTCACAGCGCAAGGTTAATAACGCTGGAGTGAATGCAGTCAAGATTCAATTCAAGCTAGTTCCATTTTTGCTTTTGTTTTAGAAAACGTGACAGTCATAAAATATGACCAACGCACAAGCTCAAGACTTTCTTGTATGGTTTCAGAGTAAACAATGCATGCAAGTGTATTATGGATGTGAACAATGAACATTCAGCCTTAGGTTACTATAGAAGAACCATATGTTTAATAATTATGCAAATTATCTAAATTACATTTTTATGTATTCTCTCTCCATACAGTTAAGACACCTGGGTAACGATGAAGTGCACATCGTGTGGTCTGAGCACTCGCGGGACTACCGGAGAGGCATCATTCCTACTGAGTTTGGAGACGTGCTCATCATTATCTACCCCATGAAGAACCACATGTACAGCATCCAGATCATCAAAAAACCAGAGGTGAGCTCAGTGCTAAAACCATATCGGTGAAAGAGATTCCTGTCTGTAAGTAGAGATGTCACAAACAAATGTTTTAATGAATATTTACAAGAGAAAATAATAGTTGAATTTATAAAAATGACCTTGTTCAAAAGTTTACATACACTTGATTCTTAATACTGCGATGTTACCTGAATGATCCACAGGGGTTTTTTTTTTTTTTTTTTTTTTTTTTTTTTAATGATAGTTGTTCATGAGTCCCTTATTTGTCCTGAACAGTTAAACTGCCTGCTGTTCTTCAGAAAAGTTTTTCAGGTCCCACAAATTCTTTGATTTTTCAGCATTATTGTGTATTTGAACCCTTTCCAGCAATGACTGTATGATTTTGAGATCCATCTTTTCACACTGAGGACAACTAAGGGATTCATCTGCAACTATTACAGATAGATCAAACGCTAACTGATGCTTTAAAAGGAGAAAGAGCTGGGGGGTGAAAACTTTTTGCATTTGAAAATCAGGGTAAATTTAACTAACTTTGTCTTCTGGGAAACATGTTAGTATTTTCTGTTGTTTCTGAAGGGCAGCACTAAATAGAAAAAAAAGATATTTAGGCAAAATAAGAAAAATGTGTACACCTTCATTTTGTTCAAAAGTTTTCACCCCCTGGCTCTTACTGCATAGTTTTTCCTTCTGAAGGATCCGTAAGCATTTGAACCTTCTCTGATAGTTGCATATGAGTCCCTCAGTTGTCCTCAGTGTGAAAAGATGGATCTCAAAATCATACAGTCATTGTTGGGAAGGGTTCAAATGCACAAAAAAGCTGAAAAACCAAAGAATTTGTGGGACCTAAAAAACTTTTCTGAAAGAGCAGCGGGCAGTTTAACTGTTCAGGACAAACAAAGGACTCATGAACATCTATCACTAAACAAAAAAACACAAACAAGTGTATGTAAACTTTTGAACGGGGTCATTTTTATAATTTCAACTATTATTTTCTCCTGTGGACTATATGTAAACATCTTTAGTATCTGATTCAGGTCAGTGCTAAATAAAAAATAACATGCATTTTGTTTGATCTCTCTTATTTTTGTAAAATAATTAACATTTTGCAGATTCTGCAAGGTGAATGTAAACTTTTGAACTCGGCTGTATATTATTAATAATAAATAGCTGTTTTAAATTGTAATAATATTTCATAAAATTGTTTTTACTGTATTTTTGATCAAATAAATACAGCCTTGGTGATCATAAGAGACTTGAAAAAAGTATTGCAAACAATTTCTGACCCCAAAATTTTGAATGGTAGTATAAAACTCTAATAACAAAGAGCGTTATATAAATAATAATTTATTTTATTACAAAAATTAACACTCTTATTGAGACTTTTTGACAATTTCGAACCAGTTAATTGAAGCAAATTGTCAGAACAGGCCTATAGACAAAATCTATTCAAATTCCCCGAAACCCCCATCCATACTCTGAGGGGAAAAAATCGATTTTAATGGTTGCTGAACAGAGAAATCGGTATACAGTAAAGCAGACATGTTTGTTTGTACATTAAATCCATTTGTTTTTCTGTAAATGAGCTCAATGTTTGGTACAGGAGACAGTGGAAGCATATCTGTCTTTGGGCACTACCAGCCATTGCTTCCTGCTCAGTTATGTCAGGGCTAATTGAATGAATGGGATTCTCAGAATCGAATTCCGCTGTGGAGATGGATCCGAGATGAGGGGCTCAGTCTTTCATGCAGTCTGAGGAAATGTAGAAAGATGGAGAGATAAAGAAAGACGAGGCCTGGCTTTTATGAAAGTCCATTTAGACCCCATTTCAGTGCATGAGGGCTATTCACTGTGTCTTTTCTGCTTAATGTCAGGGATTTTTTTATGTAACAGGCTGAAATACGTCGGAGGTTTTGACATTTCCATGCCTCCTTTTATTTGAAGGATAAAGCTGCTAGCTTATATGGTGTGCAAAGGCCTGTTCACAAAAAGTATGGTGCAACTAAGTATTTGCAAACAATGTTTTACACCAAAACTATCTATTCTGAAAACAAAAGTTTACCTGAATAAAATGATTTGTATCTAAAAACTACAATTCTGGAGTTTGGGTTCAGTGAAATTGTTATTTTGAAAGGAATTATCACTTTTGTTCTGCAAAGATGAATATTAATAGAAACAAAACCTTTGTAATGTTACAAAAAGTCAAATAAATGCTGTTCTTTTAAACTTTCTGCTCATCAAATAATCCTAAAAAATATCTCATGGTTTCCACAAAAATATTAGGCAGCAATGATTTCAACATTGAATAAAAATACATGTTTCTTGAGCATTAAATCAGCATATTAGAATGATTTCCAAAGGATAATGTGACACTGAAGACTGGAGTAATGATGCTGAAAATTTAGCTTTGCATCACAGGAATAAATTAGATTTTAAAATATATTACAATAGAAAACAGTTATTTTAAATTGAACTAATATTTCCCAATATTAGTTTTTTCTATATTTTTAATCATACAGACATCATTTAAATACATTAAAATATCTTCCAGACTCCAAAATTTTAAAAAAGTACTTTATAAAATAAAATAGATCAAAATGTTAAAACAAACCATCACAATACAATATTTCAGACTCTTTGTGAGTTTATAGAGATTCATTGTTTCATTTTATAATCGTGTCATACACATTTTTCATGCTGAAAATGTGGACTTATGGGAGTGTGAATAGACCTTAATACAGATTGAAATGTGTGTTTTGTTCCTGCTTGAAGCTTCTCACATTTTGCTCTTCATAGGTCATTAAGTGTTCATATATCATGTCATCTCACTTTCCACAGGTGCCGTTCTTCGGTCCCTTGTTTGATGGAGCCATAGTGGATGGAAATATCTTACCCACGGTGGTGCGAGCCACGGCCATCAACGCCAGCAGAGCTCTGAAATCCCTCATCCCTCTTTACCAAAATTTGTATCCTTTTCCCAGGCTTTAACGAGTGTGCATGTGTGCTTTTGTCATGTGTAAGGAGGCAGAAGCCTATTATCATTGTTACAGCCCGCTTGGTTGGTTTTCAGCTCTCTCATCCTGCAGTATAGACCTGGCTCACGTATGTAGGGATTGACTTGCGAGTGGTCAGGTTGGGCTCTGACGGGAGCAGGTAGAGCCGCTCAATAATTATTGATGTCTTATTTCTCAGCTCTGCACATGTAGAGCACCGCTCTCTGCTCGCCCAGTCAGGCGGGTGATGGAATCATTCTGATCACTCCTCAATGCCTGCTAACCGTGATGCACAGCCATTTGCTTTTACAATGCTTCTCTGGCAATTTGGTCTTCTCTTTTTCTCTGTCACACGATCTAAACCACTGCTCTTGTACGTAATCTTATTTTGGGGGGCCTTTTCAACCATTTTTCAGTTATTATTATACATACACAACATGCATTATCTCTTAGAATAAGCTTAAATAGTAGTATTTTTTGTTTACCTTTACATAATTATTAGGGCTGGCAATGTGGAAAAAGTTAAAAGAAATCAGTTTTTATAAATCCAACCTATATGAAATATAATTTATTTCTGTGATGCAAAGCTGGATTTTCAGCATCTTTACTCCAGTCTTCAGTGTCACATGATCCTTCAGAAATCAGTCTAATATGCTGATTTATTATCAATGTTGGAAACAGTTGTGCTGCTTAATTTTTTTTTTTTTCTTTTTTTTTTTTGGACGTGATACTTTTTTCAGGATTTTTTTTTTTTTTTTTGATAAATTTCATGATGGTGCTGCCACATGCAGTCATTGCCGAGAGAGAGAAAGTGATGATATTTTCCTATTTTCTCTCTTTGAAAGAAATTATTACTTTTATTCAATAAGGATGTGTTCAATTGATAAAAAGTGTTATTTTGAATAAAGGCTGTTCTTTTTATTTATCAAAGAATCCTGAAAAAAGATTTCTGAAAAAATATTAAGCAGCACAACTGTTTCCAACATTGATATATATACTTATTATTATTATTATATATATTTATTATATATATATAATAAATTAATCTATTATTATTTATTGTTAAATATTAAATTATTTTTTCATTTCTCATCTAATTCTGATCCTTTTTAACATTGCGATAAATTATTAAATTAATTGCAATTTCTAAACCACAATAAATTGACAGCCCTAATAATTTGTGGTGCTTGCCAAGGTATTGCTCATGTTTTAAGGTTAGTGATTTAGTATTACATTTCGGCTGTTGCTTTAAGTGATTGGACTGGAAAGTGGGGAAAAATCCAATAGTTTTATGTTGAAAGACGAACCTGAGCAATATCTACAGACCAGAATATCATTGATGGTTGGCTCTTTTGACCCTCAAAGTAGCGTCAAATAAAAAGGTTGTAGGCCTTTGGTCAGAACTTATAAGCAACTACCCACCCATCATGATTTCATGGTCAAGTGCTACTATAAAAAATTTAGTCTCTTTTACTTTGACAACTTGCTTTGTTTTGTCCAAAAAGTTCATGCTATGACTACAGCCACTGTATGGTTAAGATAATGTTCAGTATCCAAACCTTTCCAAGTCCAAATCCAGTCTGTCTCGTTGGCACCAAAGACCTTTAACCTTTCTTTAAGAGCGCTCTTTTCCTCTCAAAGAGAAGCTACTTCCAGAAAACAAAGCGAAGTCGGAGAGGAGGGTAGAAAACGAGAGAGAGAAGTGGGGGGGAAAGCGATTCTCATCTGCCATGTCCTCCAAGCCAGAGAGATTGTTTGGCTCAGCTTGAGTCTTTCGCTCGCAGCAATCTCGCCCATCTGTGTGCCTGTGCGGAGCTCGATAGTGGACTGAGTTATTGATTGGCGTGAGCCGCACAGGTCGATGCTCCTGACAGCCTGAATTACAGTAATCTGTCATTATCGACGGATGTCTCTCCAAACCTTTTCTCTCTCTCAGTCTTTCTCTTGGTCTGTTTTTCTTTCAGTCTGATTCCCTTTATTTTGAAACTATCCCTCCCTATTTTTTATTTTTTTTTACCTCTTTCAATGAGCGCCCTCGCACCTTCTTTCTTCTGTCCTGTGCGAATAATTGATGACTGTGAGGGATGGATGGCAGGCTAGTAGTGATTAGAAGATATATGTGCCAGACGAGCTGCTCTTCTACGATGAAATCGGGCCGTGCAACTGAGAGGACCCCAGGGATGCGAGGAAGGAAGTCGCAGTATCTCCTGCTTACCTGTTGATGGTGCCGCCACATGCAGTCATTGCCGAGAGAGAGAAAGTGATGAAACCTAATTGTCCCTCTAACATCCTCATATCTCGGAATCAATCACTTACCGGTGGTGTGGTAAAGTTGCTGGTTCAGTCCCCATAAGGAGCTAGCCATGAGCCATCAACAAATTTGTTCCACTCACCCTTGTCTTAATGTCATGAATCTAGATATCTAGAATTTTAGGGCTGGATTTTTTCAAAGATTTCCCAAATTTTATTAGATTAAAATTTACAAGTTCTCAGTTCAATTCAGTTTGGTTCAATTCTGATTAAAAAAATTCTTCGTTTTTTTTTTTTATTCAGTGAAAAAGAAAGGTCATAAGACCTTAATTTTTTCGGTATTTAGGCTACACTAATTGTGCTTTTTTTTTCACCAAAATAACTACCTCTTAAGAGTCATTTGTGTATGAATTACACTACCAGTCAAAAGTTTTTGAACAGTAAGATTTTTTTTTTGCTCTTTGTTTTTGTTCTAAGCCTGCATTTATTTGATCCAAAGTACAGCAAAACAGAAAAAAATTATTACATATTTTTACTATTTAAAAAAACGCTTTCTATTTGAATATATTTTAAAATGTAATTTATTTCTGTAATCAAAGCTAAATTTTCAGCATCAATACTCCAGTCTTCAGTGTCACATGATCCTTCAGAAATCATTCTAATATGCTGATTTGCTGTTCAAGAAACATTTTTGTTATTATTATTATTATTGTCAATATTTAAAACAAAAAGTTGAGTAGATTTTTTTTCAGGATTCTTTGGTGAATTGAAAGAACCAAAGATCAGAATTTATCTGAAATAAAAAGCTTTTGTAACATTATACATTATACCATTCAAAAGATTGGAGTCAAGTATATATATATATATATATATATATATATAAATATATATTATTTTTTTTATTTTTTTTATTTTTTCAGAAATTAATATTTTTATTTAGCAATTTATCAAAAGCTATGATAAAGACATATAATTTTACAAAAGATTTCTATTTTAGATAAATGCTGTTCTTCCGAACTTTCTATTCATCAAAGAAACCTTAAAAAAATCTACTTGGCTGTTTTCAACATAATAATAATAAATGTTTTTGAGCAGCAAATCACAATATTAAAATGATTTCTGAAGGATCATGTGACTGGAGTAATGATGCTAAAAATTCAGCTTTGAAATCACAGGAATACATTACATTTTAAAATGTATTCAAATAGAAAACCGTTATTTTAAATAGTAAAAATATTTCTAAATTTCAATGGTTTTGCTGTACTTTGGATCAACTAAATGCAGGCTTGGTAAGCAGAAGAGACGACTTCAAAAAACATAAAAAATCTGTTCAAAAACTTTTGACTGGTAGTGTATGCTACATTGATCATGCTGTAGGTTTTTAATTCACTAAAAAGAACAGTCTCATAAGTCTTATCATTTAGGATTTTGGCTACACTGGTTGTGCTGTATAGTATGTTTTTGATTCACTAAAAGAATCGAATCATAAGAGTCATTCATTTGGTAAATAGGACTGCACTGCTTGCATTGTTAGTCAGCCACAGTGTTTGAGTTGATTTGTGTAATTTGAAAAAAGTATAAGTGTGCATGGAAAGAACACATTGGCTCTTCAGTCTTTTTCCATCTGTATAATCAAGCTCATTTTCTTCCACCTGAATTGCTTTCCACGCTGAGCCTCAGTTTACCACATTGAGTTTCATAGAAAAATAAATTAGATTTGGTCTGGATACTCACATTAGGTGCTGTTCTTGCTGAAGAGGTCCTCATTTAGAAATGTTTAAATGATGCACCAACTGACACATGATTACAGTAGCCTCTTTAGCTCAGCTCATGCGCTGTGAGGTAAATTATCTAGATTTCGGAGATTTAAGAGAGACACCAGCATTTACCTTTTATACAAAGTACTTTGTCAAAACAACATATTTTTATCCCTAATTTCTACCCTGAACTTTTCATTCACTGTTCTCCCTTTTTTTTTTTTCATCTCTTCTCTTTTCTCATTCTGTAAGCCAACACGCCTCAACCTCTCTTTTGCCTGACTCTAAGTTCCAGTTCCTTCTCTTGGCCCCGGGCTGCGTCCATCTGCCTCCCCGCGCACTGATCCCTCATTCGGCATGACTGTGAAATTAGGTCCTGGAATGGAGAGAAAGGGGCCTCTTTGGTCTTAATGTCTGTTGGAGGGAAAGGGAAAAAAACAGCAGATAGCAGGTAGCTGGCGTGGGTCAGTGTTATGAATGCTGGGCAGACAAAATAACAGGGTTAAACCGCAGATAGCACAGGAGTAATCCAAAGGGCCATGTGTGGAAAAAGAGCCCGAGCTCGGGGCCTTCCAAGCAGCCTTAGTCTCTGAGGGCACCATGTTGGGTCTGAGTGATAAAATGTTCTGGGCTGCCATATGTGGAAGTGTGTGTGTGCGTTTGAAACACCCCATTTCGATTAGAGCTAGTTGACCTGTCTCGCCCCCAGGCTAGCGGATCGCCGCAGCTGTTAGTCTTGTAACGCATCCTGGAATGAAGTGGATCTAGATCTGGTCCTTCAAGCCCTGGTTGCACGGTGAGAGAAACCCACATTATCTGATCCGTCTGGCTCACGGCTGCGAGTTGGCCGGGGGGAGATTGGGTGTTTTTGGCTTGGGCCCGACAAAAAAAAAAAAACACGTAAGTCTAAGAGTCACGGCCATCTTCCATCTGTCAGTGGTCGATTGGGACGCAGGGGGAGAGGAGGGGACGTGCTAAGCGGCTTCCCTATTGGCCGTGCCAGTCCAGTGGTGTGTGTGGGACCGTTCCAGCTCCGGCGTGACAGCGGGGGCAGGCCCGCTGGCTGCTGATTGGCAGCGATAAGTGCCGGGCTGCTGGGGTCAGCATATGGCAGGGCGTGATAGCGGAGAGAGTGGAAGAGCTTTGGGTCATAGCCTCCTTCCTTCTGACTCTGGCTTTTCCAAAGGCAACCGAGCTGATGGAAGCAGCAGGCCAGCGCTTCCCCTTTTGTCCCCATGCTTGAGCGGCCCGCGCACACACACTCAGCGTAGCTACAGCCAAACGCCTAACGGGCAGCGCTGCCACACACTGCCAGCTCTCACAATGGGCCCTATTGTGTCCCAGTAACAACGTGGTTTGCTGGTGTGTGTGTGTGAAGGGGGATGGAAGGTTGCGCTATTCACTAATTGTCCCATCAGTGGTGAAAAAGAGGGTGGAACAGATTAAGAAGGGGGGGTGGGATGATTTGGGGTATTGGTGGGGTCAGTGCTTAATTGCTTTTGCCATTTTCTTTCTCTCTCTGTTTGTATCTCTCTTTATTTTGTGCATTAGTAATTGTGCAAGCGGCACCCGTCGCTGTTGTTTTTTTCCAGCACAGTTCACCTCAGTGGCATTAATATGTCTATCAATCACTGAGCCACTCCTCCCAAGTTTTCTGCCGTTTTGACCTGTTAGCACCGACAGCTTCATCGGCTTCAGACTTTCCAGTCAGTCAAACACAGGCCGTGTGTGAATGAGTGAGGTGCAGGGTGTGTTAACAAAAAAAATGTTGTTGTGTGGCCCCCTCCGGCTCGGGATAGATTGGTAAACAACAAGCTCCCTGGGGGTGCATGGCGATGGGGAATGTGGGTCTGACTCTTACGAAGTGTTTAGGATGCGCTGCAGGCTTCTCACATGGAGTTTGTGGTTAGTGTAGCAGACACATGTCTGTCTGTATTTCTATCATTCTGTCTGTCTGTCATTTAATCTCTGTTGTTCTGTCATTCGTTCAACCGTTATATCTGTTGTTCTGTCTCCCTGTCTGCCTGTCTGTCATTCTGTCGTTCTCTCTATTTTTCTGCTTGTTTATCTGTCTGTCTGTCAGTCTGTCTGTCAGTCTGTCTGTTGGTCGTTCTATCTGTTGTTCTATCTATCGATCTGTCTTTCTGTCTCTCTATCTCTCTATCTATCTATCTATCTATCTATCTATCTATCTATCTATCTATCTATCTATCTATCTATCTGTCTATCTGTCTATCTGTCTGTCTTCCTGTCTCTGTCTGTCTGTCTCCATCTATCTGTCTTTCTGTCTCTATGTCTTTCTGTCTGTCTATTCTATCTATCATTCTATCGCTCTATCGTTCTCTATTTATCATTCTATCTGTCGTTCTATCATTCTATCTATCGTTCTCTCATTCTGTCTATCGTTCCATTTATCATTCTATCGTTCTCTCGTTTTGTCTATCTATCTCTTTCTATCATTCTATCTGTCGTTCTATTTATTGTTCTGTTTATCACTATCCTTTTCTCATTCTGTATATATCTACCTATCTGTCTGTTGTTCTATCTATCATTCTATCTATCATTCTCTCGTCTCTCTCATCTATCATTCTATCGCTCTATCTATCGTTCTATCATTCTATCGTTCTATCATTCTATCGTTCTGTCTCTATCTATCATTCTATCTATCTATCGTTCTATACGTCTATCGTTCTATCTGTGGTTCTAGCATTCTATCTATTGTTCTATCATTCTATTTGTCGTTCTTTCTGTCATTCTATCTGTCGTTCTATTTATCGTTCTGTTTATCACTCTTATCATTTTCTCATTCTGTAAAATTCAAATTCAAAATTGCTTTATTGGCATGACTGTAAAAAAAATACAATATTGCCAAAGCTATGTATATGTAGAGGAACTTAATAATAACAATGAGAAAATGTAAAGATATTATAACAATTTAAACTGAAATAACAAAATAGAGAAACTGTGTGACAAAATAGAACGTGTGAACGTTCATTCTGTATATATCTACCTATCTGTCTGTCTGTTCTGTATCATTATATCTATAATTCTCTCTTTCTATTTATCTGTCTGTCCTTCTATTATTTTATCTATCTATCTATCTATCTATCTATCTATCGCTGTCTATCGCTCTATCATTCTATCGCTCTATCTATCGTTCTCACTCTATCATTCTATCTATCGTTCTATCTATTGTTCTATCATTCTATCGTTCTGTCTATCGTTCTATTTATCATTCTATCATTCTCGTTTTTGTATCTATCTATCTATCATTCTATCGTTCTCTCGTTCTATCTATCGTTCTCTCGTTCTCGTTCTCTCATTCTCTTGTTCTGTCTGACATTCTCTTATTATATAGTTCTAGCTATCGTTCTATTTATCATTCTACCTGAATAAGGGCCTAAACAAAAATAAGAAAAGTAATAAAAATATCTTCACATCTGGCATTGTTTTGTCTAGTGGAGCTGTGAAGATAATCCGCAGAACTAGACAATAATGTACTATTTTATTAAAATGTTGCAAGTTTGTCCATCTGCGCATCAAAACCTGCTGAAACATGTTAGAAGATAAACACGCCTTGTGCAAATTCAGGCCTCAACCGTTTCTGCGAAGCTAAATGTGATTTAAAGAATTAATAGCCATGGCATTTGAAAGCCGTGGTGAAAAATCTCCACTCTCAGTGGAACCACAAAATCAGGTTACTGTTTAAAAAAGACATGCACGGGAGGCAGATGGCAAGCCCACCTTCACTCATTCATACTAATCAGGACCGCCACGTACGTGTAGCTCGGCGTACACGCAGCCCTCTCTGATAGCATTAGCGCTGACTTGCACGTCGTGAATGTTAAATAAATGTTGCATTTGCAACGGCAGCACGCACATCACTTTCCCCCTGGGGCGCGGGGACAGGACGCAGGGCGATAAATCGGCCCGGCCGCTCTCGAGGCTGTATTTCACGAGCCCTTCAATTTGGTTTCAGCCGAGATTAATAGGAGAGGCTGTGATGCTGGAGCCCGGGCCCAGATCAGTGTCTCGGAGCCCCAGGCAACGGTGCATTAGCCTGGGCTATCTCTCCTCTCATCTGCTTGTGCCACGCGGAGACATTGGCCGTAATGACGCGGCTATGGCAGCCAGCCGCAGCACCGTGCCTCGCTAATAAAATCACTGTTAGGGCCACGATATCAGCAGGCATCAGATGGAAAAATAAACCGATTAGCCTGCACTTCAGGGCACACATAGATTTCTGTAATTATACTCTGTAAAACTCCTCAAATTTGATTATTTGTGTGATGTTTTTCTCTGTCACTTTTCTGATCTCGTTCTCTTTCTCTCTCTGTGTCTCGAGCGTCAGTGCCGATGTACTGGCGGATTTTGCCTGCTCAGATCTTTGTTTTTGAGGTTTATGTTCTGAATGGTTTTGATCAACACTTTGATATTTGTTTAGATGGTTTCTGTGTAGATAATTAAGTAGATCCAGATTAGATTGCTTGATCGATGGCAAAGTTAAGGGTAGATGATTTAAAGAAATAAAAAATTGCTTAAAAAGTGAATCTTTCTCAGGCCATCCAAGATGAGATGATGTAGATGAGTTTGTTTCTTCATTGGAACAGATTTTTGAGAAATTTAGCATTATATCACTTGCTCACCAATGGATCCTCTGCAGTGAATGGGTGCTGTCAGAATGAGAGTCCAAACAGCTGCTAAAAACATCACAATAAAGAACTATACAAGAAGTATGAATACCTTAATGATAGATTTGTTCCTTACAAACACTTAGATTTTTGCTTCTCAAGAGGTTAATTGTTGTTAATTGGATTATTGTGAGGTTTTTATCAGCTTTTTGGAATTGCATTCTGACGGCACCCATTCACATTGGGTGAACAAGCGATGTAATGCTTAATTTCTCCAAATCTGTTCTGATGAAGAAACAAACACATCTACATCTTGGATGTTCTGAGGGTGAGGAAATCTTCAGCAAATTTCTTTTTGTGGGTGAACTATTTCTTTAAGCAGCGTGACTGAGACTGTATATCGGCTAAGTGATTTCTCACAGGGTTTGACAGACGTGTCCCGACAAAAGCACCTGTGGAGACCCTGCGGTTTGTGGTTTGAGTGAGCGGACTCCTCTGCGCATATCCCATTGGGTTGTGTGTGAGGATACGAGAGCCGTTCGGCAGCCGGACTGTGGCTCTCTCTGTGGGGCTGCGGATTCTGCTCTGGGTTTCTTTTGAAAGGTGCCAATGCTGTCCTACGGAGGAATTCTCAGCACAGATAATAACAACCACGCCATGTGGAGAAAATGACTGATCATGTGTGTAATTAAAACAAGGCGTGTGTGTGTGCGCGATTTGGGACAGTGTTCTCACCGGGCTCATCAGTTACTGTGCTGTGTTAATTTGCAAGGCGAGAGCAGGGAATAGCTGTGCTCTCGGATAGTGTAGATATTGGCCGCGTGTCATCCTTGTGCTGTCACACATCCGATTGTCCCAGAACTCTCAAATGAACTGATGTTTCCAGGCACAGATGTCCTTTGAGATGCTGTGTTCATACTATATTTTCTGATTCATTTGGACATCAGTTCAGCGTAATGAATATGCTGTAGCCGAGCTCATGCACTGCTCAGATTTGAGAATGCCTTTTAAATTCAAATTGAGTTTCTTAATTTGAATTGGATTTGAATTCAGGTGACAAACGGGATGCAGAATTAACTTAAATTTTAAAATTTGAATGTAAAGAAAAATTCAAAGAAATTAATATAAGAGATTTTAAAGACAAACTTTAAATTTTGAAAAGTTTGGGGTCAGTAAAATTTTTGAAAAATGTTTTAGAACTCTCTTATGCATAACATTTTTTGGAAAATACAGTAAAAACTGTAATATTGTTAAGTATTATTACCGGGGGTGCGCATAAGTGGTACACAGGTGCGCATGCATGACTAAATTAAACAAATGAAGCACCGTGTAAATAAGTTTAGACAACTCATTTGCATACCGACATGGTTGACAGCTGTTAATGCACAATTCAACATTTTAGATTGACTAACTGTAATACTGTATAAGATTTCAATTCGAAACTAAAGCATAAATCTGCTTCACTCGGCAAGGCTAAAACCAGCAGCGCAAATGTTAAAAAGTAGAAAATTTGTATAAAAAAAAGTTACAAAAAATAAATAAATAAATAAATTAAATATTAGCAGTTTTTTAAGTGTACTATAATTTTTTTTTTTTTTTTTTTTTTTTTTTAATACTCATTTTTATTTTCATATAATGGTATTATCACACTTGATTAAAAATGATTCTTTTGGTTATATATTTATAAAAAAAAATGAACTAAATAAAATGCAATAATATTATTATAAATATTATTCATTTATTTATTTTTTATAGTTTTATTTACATAGTTATATTTAATGGGTCACACTATGCAGTGTGTGGACCAAACCAAATCTTCAGGTGCTCTCATGAGAACCAGACCGAAAAACATATGTATACCTGTGATTATTACAATTTAAAATAATTAATTAATTTTTCAAATTATAATTTGGAAATTAATTTTATTTGATGCAATTTTTATGACATTTTTATGTTATGCAAAACTAAATTTTCAGCATCATTTCAGTCTTCAGTGTCATGTGATCCTTCAGAAATCATTCAAATATGCTGATTTGTAGCTCAAGAAACATTTATTATTAATGTTGAAAACGGTTGTGCTGCTTAATATTATCTTTGAAAACTGTAATGTTTTTGTAAAGATTCTTTGATATTTTTATTTTTTATTTTGTAACATTATAAATGTTTTTATTAGTTGTGACAGTAAATCTGTCAAAATTCATCTTTGCTAAAAAAAAAAAAAAAAAAAAACTACTGACCCCAAACTTTTTGAACTGTTATTGACATTTCATCCTATTTTTGTGGTCCAGGGTGTAAGAAAACTTCATTTCCATCTGTGTTGAAATTCTTGAAATTACAGTCAGTAAATTCCTCTTCCTTTTCAAATTCCAATTTAGATTCCAATTCCAACTTCCCATGGGATGTGGCCAATTCAATTCAAATTCACAATCATGAATTAAAAGTTTTCACCATGGTCATTATATCATTATAACAGTGGCTTTGGTGTCTCTTAGAGGTCATTGACGTCTACCTAAGTGTTGCCATGTTGTCATAGAGTAGTTGTCGGGGTCAAGGTGGATGACATGACTTTGACATCGTGAAAAGCTTCAACTCTTTTCTAGAGGCGTGTTTCTGTTCTCCAGCGCTGCCGTCGGCTTTGAGAGGGGGAGGGAACGAAATCGAGGGTAGCAGGAGTGATCAATTTGGAGGCTATCAGCACCAGCATGTTCGGAGTGCTGAATTAACACACCACCAGGGACTGTTCCTGGAGCCCACCACGAGCCCTTCACTCCTAATGTGCTAACAAGCTCACTTTTGCTGTCTCTTCAGTGGCAATTTCTCTCTTTCCTTCCAGAGCCCAGGAGTTCAGCGCGGTGACAATGAAAAGCTCCGTAGGAGGGGGGGAAGAGGCCAGGAGTATTTTTTCCCCCCTTCTGCCTTTCATCCACAGGGAAAATGAGTTTCTGGTAATGCACAAAAGGCTCTTTTTTATCCTCCTCTCCTCTTCGAGCATGTGATGCTAGAGAGGGCGCGAGAACCCGGCACGCACTCTCTTAAAAGGACTTTCTCCTTTTTAACAAGCCGTCATAAAAAAAACACCACCCATCAAAAATTCAATTACAGTGGATGCAAGGCCCGGGTTATTTGGGTGAATACATGGCGCAAAAAAGAGAGAAGGGAGAAAAGAAGAACTGTTTTTCCCTTTACCTCTCTCTTTGTGACACACAAAGAGCATCTGAAGTCAACAGCGGAGAGGATTTGTTGTCTTGGTGACAGGGTGGCATTAGAGGCTCATCTCAGGTTCAGGATGGTGACCACATGTTGGGCGGCTCTGAGAGGGCTATTAAGACGCACAGCGGTGCTGCTCACGCTCTGCTCTCGCTGTTTGGAACTATCGGACTATCGGCATAAAATCTGGTTCAATTTGCAGCTTGTTCTGGCCATGAACCATCTACGTAGCAGAGTTGTAGTCAGGACTAGATCCTCTCTACAACCCAGATCTTGATTTATACTAGAAAATTAAAGACCAAGACTAGACCCTCAAGACTCTTAATCTTTTCAGTCTAATAACATAGTTCTCTATTTTAGTGACCTGAAATGGTTCAAAAGCTATTGAGAATGCCTTTTAAATTCCAATTGAGCTTCTTAATTTGAGTTGGATTCTAATTCAGGTGACAAACGGGATGCAGAATTAACTTAAATTTTAAAATTTGAATGTAAAGAAAGATTCAAAGAAATTCATGTAAGAGATTTGAACTTTGAAAAGTGATCTTGACTTATACCAGAAAATTAAAGACCAAGACTCTTTCAATCTTTTCGGTCTAATAACAAGGTTCTCTATTTTAGTGACCTGAAATTGAGCAAAAGCTGATTTAATCCCAGCTTTTATACTTCTCAGATATTTTACATTTTGTAAATATTTCATCATTTCATATTCAGTGTAGCTTTACGCTGACTGAAATAGCAACTAAGTTGTAAAATCTGTTTTGTGCAGCCGTACACTGCTGTCAAAAGTTTGAGGCTGGTCAAATATTTTAATATCTCACCAAGGCTGTATTTTTTTCTTCAAAAAATAGAGTAAAAACAGTAATATTGTGAAATATTATTGCCATTTAAAATAACCATGTTCTGTTTGAATAGATTTTAAAATGTAATTTATTTTTGTGATGGCAAAGCTGATTTTTTAGCAGCCATTACTTCTTCAGAAATCATTCTAATATACTTATTTGGTGATCAAGAAAAATCCTTTTTATTATCAATTTTGAAAACAGTCGTGCTTCTAAACAGCTGTTATTTGAAACAGAAATCTTTTGTAACATTACAAATGTCTTTACTTTCACTTTTGATTAATGCATCCTTGTTGAATTAAATGTATAATTTCTGTCTCTTCTTTTTGAAATACTTAAAGGAATAGTTCACCCAAAAATGAAAATTCTGTCTTTAATTACTTACCCTCATGTGGTTCCAAACCTGTAAGACCTTTGTTCATCTTCAGAACACAAATTAAGATATTTTTGATGAAATCCAAGAGCTATCTGACTCTGCATAGATAGCAACGCAACAAAATTAATGACTTTATTCAACATTTTCTACTCTTCCTTGTCAGTCTCCGATGCACATTCACAAGAGTACCACAATGCATGCAAGAAATTGAGTAAAGTTATTTTTGTTTTCTTTGCACACAAAAAGTATTCTTAAAGCTTCAAAATGTTCAACATGGACTATTATAACAATGTCCTTACTACCTTTCTGGGCCTTGAATGTGCTTTGCTGTCTATGCAGAGTCTGAAAGCTCTTGAATTTAATAAAATGAACAAAGGTCTTACGGGTTTGGAACGACATTTTTATTTTTGTGTGAACTATTCCTTTAACCCCCAAATTTTTTTAAAGGTATTTGTTTTATTGAATTTACATTTGTGTATATATCTGATTAATGTTTTGTGTGTAGGATAGGCAAGTTTTGTGCAGCATAAATTAGTGTGTGAATTATCTGTTAGTAGTTCATGAGACAGTGGCGCTCTTAGTTTTTAATAATATGAAAGTGCAGAACAGCTAGGCCACAGTTTAAGTCTACACTCAGAAGCTCTGAATTAATTTGTTGCAGTCGTGACTGAAATGTTTCAGTCAGTCAGACCATATGAGTGCTATTCTGAGCTGTTAACACGGCTGTCAAGACCGTCATCGGCTCTGTCATGTTCTGCTTATGGTTGTAGTACAGCATGTGTCTAATTACGTCGCACCCACAGACACTTTTTCTCGCTGCTTTCCCTTCTCCTCTGTGGGAACCTCTCACCCACTCACACTAGGGTCCGCTCTCAAACAGCGGGGCCCGTAGGCAGGAAACGGGTCTGCTGGAGACAGGAAAAGGCAAACGACAGATCTGCGTGAGTGTTGCATTTCCTAGTGGAGACGCTTCCTACGTGTTCCTCTTCACCGGCAGAAACACCCAAAGAACTAGAGCCGAGAATATCTTCCCCCTGCCTCGTCTCAGCAGGACCTCCGTTTCTCTCCGTCTTTTTCGTCTCACACGCGCTCCGTTTCTCCAGTGATGCAGCATCCGTCGTTATCCGAACCGTGTGCTCTTGGCTTACTAAGTTATGAATGCAGCAACGACCATATGCCACCGGTCTACTTAATCAAATCGTCCCCATTAACAGAATCCCTCCGTTTTTAAACCCATACACAGCAGCATAATCCAATCCCTTCCATTTACTCAATACCATCATTTTTCTTAACCGAATAACACAGACAGTAAGATGTCCATTGATACCCAATGTCACCATACGTAAAGCAATGACAGCTTCGTAATACGGTTTACAGTAGGATGGGAGAATTATTAACCCGTGGCATCCTGGCTAACTGTTTGACCCCTATTGATGTGTTTTTGTCGCTTATGAAATCGATGCACCAATCTTGTTTGACTTAACTCGTGTGTTTATCAGCTACGAAGAGAGAGCAAGATATCTGGAGACGATAGTCCAGCACCACTTGGAGCCGACGACGTTTGAAGACTACGCGGCTCGTGTTTTCTGTCCTGCACCTTTCCACCATCTTCCCTCTGAAGCAGGTGGGCATTGACTTAATGAATCAATTCTTAATTCATGTCATTTTACACCTTCACTCACAGTTTCATTCAGTTCCAGGCTTGTAGAATCACATGCACACTTACTTTCTATTCAGTCACATCACCTTTGCTATTTGTACATGTATATTTTCATGCCTTTGGCAGATGATTTTATCCAAAGCAACACTGCTTTTGATAAACACTTAAGTTTGAGGTCATTAAGATTTGGTGTTTTTGAAAGAAGTCTCTTATGCTCACCAAGGCTGCATTTATTTGATCAAAAATGATGTCAAAATGGTAATATTGTGAAATATTATTACATCTCAAACACCAGTTACCAATGTTGAAAACAGTTGTGCTGCTTAATATTTTTTGCAGAAACCGTGAGGCATTTTTTATTTTATTTTGATCCATTAAATGTAAAAAACAGCCGTTATTTGATTATATAAATGTCTTTACTCTCACTTTTAATTAATTTAATGCATCCTTGATGAATAAAAGTTTCTTTCAAAATAAAATCTTACTGACCTCAAACTTTTGAACATGTATTTCAAGAAGCTCCTTCGTTTTCTGGGAATCAAACCCATGGCCTTGGCTAATGTCATGCTCTACTATTTGAGCTACAGGAATGCTAACCTTAAAATGAACATGGCAGCTGAACTTGAACCAAAGGCAGTCCAAAAATAGCGTTAAACCCAAGAAATTTCTGAGAAAACAATTGCAGATTGAGAATTCATTGATCTTTTCCCCCAATCACTCATTATCCAAGCCTTTCATTTAAGGACACATGCATAACTGTACACAAGTTAATTTTTTTTAGTTCAATCATTGCAAAGCAATTTGCTTTTGGGCTGGAAAACGATCTTTACTTGAGTCGTTTTTCAAACCTAAAGCTTTTTATTCTGGCTTTTGTGTTGGGCTCCTGCTACCTTTTAAACCCAAATGTTCATTTATCTTTTTTTCTTCTTTTTCATTCCCATTTTATTTTTTATTTTGTTTATTTTATGTTTCCCCTTCAGATCATAATCTATCACTTGTGTATATCTAAAGGTAAGATTCCTGAAGATGCCGTATACTGAGGCTGCCTGATTGTTTGGCTTGTAACAACGTTATGAGCTCTTTCTCTTTTTGCTTCACCTTGTTTGTTTGATTCCTTTTTAGACTGAAACATGTCCCTTGTTTTTCCATTTTCTCTGTATTTTGTTCAGTGGGAAGTCTGCATCATTCATTGCATGGCATGTTCACACCAGATCCCTAACACTGACCAATATTTACACTCTTCAATCTTTCTCAAACGTCACTCCTCTAGGTTCCAAGAATTCATGTATGTGTCCAGCATGATCTCACAGCTTCACTCACCTCATCTTCTGTTCTTTGTCACACATCTGTCTGTCTGTCTGTCTGTGTAAATGTTGAATGAAAGCACCAGAATGGTACAGTATAACAGCTCTTATATGGATAATAGAGCTCAGCAGCATTTAGCAGCTTTTGTTCCGGAAGTATTTTTCCTGTTCCGTAAGCACTTCTTCTAAAAACATATAAAGTTGGAGTCAAAACTTTTACATACACCTTGCAGAATCAGCAAAACGTTAATTATTTTATTTTATGAATTTATAAAAAATGACCCTGTTCAAAAGTTTACATACGCTTGATTCTTAATACTATCTTACCTGAATGATCCACAGCTGTTTTTTTTTTTGTTTGTTTGTTTAGTGGTAGTTGTTCATAAGTCCCTTGTTTGTCCTAAACAGTTAAACTGCACACTGTTCTTCAGAAAAAAATCCTTCAGGTCCCACAAATTGTTTGGTTTTTCAGCATTTTTGTGTATTTGAACCCTTTCCAACAAGGACTGTATGATTTTGAGATCCATCTTTCACTCATATGCAACTTTTACAGAAGGTTCAAACGCTCACTGATGCTTCAGAAAGAAAAACGAGAGCCGGGGAGTGAAAACTTTTGAACAGAATGAAGATATGTACATTTTTCTTATTTTGCCTAAATATCATAAGCTACAGAAGATACTTCTGTTTCCCAGAAGACAAAATAAGTCAAATTTACCCTGAGTTTTCACCCCCTGGCTCTTAATGCATAGTTTTTCCTTCTGAAGGAAGCATCAGTGAACATTTGAACCTTCTGTAACAGTTGCATTTGAGTCCCTCAGTTGGATCTCAAAATCATACAATTATTGTTGGAAAGGGTTCAAATACACAAATCTGTGTAACCTGAAGAACAGCGGACAGATCTTCTAACTGTTCAGGACAAACAAGGGACTCATGAACAACTATCACACAAAAAAAAGCACAGCTGTGGATCATTCAGGTAACAACACAGTATTAAGAATCAAGTGTATGTAAACTTTTGAACGGGGTCATTTTTATAAATTCAACTATTTTCTCTTGTGGACTAGATGTAAACATCTTTTATGTTAAATATTTTATTTAGGTCAGTACTAAATAAAAAAACAACATGCATTTTGTATGCTCCCTCTTAATTTGCTAAAATAATTAACATTTTGCAGATTCTGCAAGATAATGTTGCATTTTGTGATTATGTGAATGGCATTTTATTTCCGGAACCCTACTGCTGAGCATGATTGCTTTTCAGAAGTCATTCAGGTGCAACTTTTACACATGATATCCTTGTATTATTCAAAACAACTGGAGAGTATTACATGTGGTGTTGCAGTATCGTTTCAGTGAGGTTGGTGCCACAGCATTCGTTTTTAGACTTTACTTACTAGCGGGTGGTAATCCTGACATCTTTTTGCGTTGTGTATGTGTAAGTTGAGTGGATGAGTGTCTCTGTGTGTGTATGAATAATAAACTGCCATGAGTGTGTGGAGAGATCAGCTCTTGCATTTGTTGTCTTGTATTTTATGTGCACCTGCTACTGTTTTCCCTCTCAGCCTGCTCACACCTTTATCTTGTATCTCTTCTTCTCTTTTTCTTCCTCCTGTCTTTTTTGTATCCTTTCTCTTACATTCCACATCTGTGCCCATCACTTTGCATCTTTTCCGGCCCCTCTCTCTATCTGTCCATTCTCGCACCCCAAGAGAGAAATGCTGTGATTTTTCTGCTCCTTCCCAAACCTCAACTAGAAAACATTGGGCTCATCAAGGTAAAGGGAAAAGGCTTGAAACGGAAGGTCTTTCACGCTAGCTGTGAATGGTATGCTGGAACTGAAAATGGCAAAGTACCTTCTTCTTTGTGTTTTTTCCCCCCACTCCATTCCTCTTTTATAATGTAGTTTGTGTTGCGATATCATAAATGCATCCCTGTCGGTCTCATCGAGGGACGAGGTGTCAGATCTCAGCGTTGATTAGTCCCAGCATCCCCTGTCATTCGCTCTGTGAACTTCACCCACAATGCACTGGTGCATTAAAGGATTAGTATGCTTCCGGAACTAAGATTTACAGATAATTTACTCACTCCCTTGTCATCCAAGATGTTCATGTCTTTCATTCTTTAGTCATAAAGAAATTAGTTTTGTTTTTTTTCTCTCCTTTTACCCTTTTTACCCTTTTTTGTAAAGGCCGTTTGACCTTCTTTGTACATTCATTTTGTAAACACTGAGTCGGTACTTTTGCAGCAATGTAGGACGATTTTGAAGATGGGAGTTTTTTGACATACCCTAACTGTATTAAACCTGCATGCGCATCGCAGAACTACATTGTAAAAAACAGTTTGTTGGGTGGGTCAACTTAAAATAATTTGTTCATTTTAAGTTCAGTCAACTCAAAAAAGGTTAGTCAAATTGAGATGTTAAGTTTTACAAAGTCACAACTTAGATATTTGAGTTGATTCATTTCAAATTTTAAGGCAGCCGGGTAACAAACACAGCTTTTATGTTTAACAAACCAAATTTTTGTTTAGTCAACTCGAATATCTAAGTTGTCACTTAGTATAACTTAACATTTCAAGTTCACTAAACTTATTTGAGTTGACTGAACTTAAAATTTTAAGGCAACGGGGTAAATTATTTTAAGTTGACTCACCAATTTTTTTTACAGTGGAGACAAGATGAGCATTAGAGGTTAAAAAGTATATAAATTGTCTTCTTTTTTATTTTAATAACCGATTGTTTAGCTAGATAAGACCCTTCTTTCTTGACTGGGATCGTTTAGAGCCCTTTGAAGCTGCATTTAAACTGCATTTTGGAAGATCAAACTCGCGGGCACCAAAGAAGTCCACTATATGGAGAGAAATCCTCAAATGTTTTTCTCAAAAAACAATTTCTTTACAACTGAAGAAAGAAAGACATGAACATCTTGGATGACAATGGGGTGAGTAAATTATCTGTAAATGTTTGGTCTGGAAGTGAACTAATCCTATAACCTCACACTTATTTTGATATCAATTGGTGGCTTTTATGCACAGTTTGCCCGAAATCGAAGAGGTTTTTAACCGTGAGTGAAATTCACAATGAGCCTGATTCGAGATTTATTTCCCCCATTTCAACCCAATAAAAGCTAAGTTTGACCCTTTAATGACAACACCACTTTCAAGTAGATGTGCTTAATGTATGAACGATCCAGCGTCGTTACATTCTGATCTCTTTTCTTCTTCCACCACCCCATCCCTCCCCGACAGGCTCATGCCTCGAGAGTCAGCTGGCCGAAAGTCCAGCAATGCAGGTAGACGGGAGCGACTTAGCCTCGCCAATGTCACCTCGTGCTAGCAAGAGCCGGATGTCCATGAAGCTTCGCCGTTCCTCGGGCTCCGCCAACAAGACTTGACCTGAGTGAGCAAACACACACTTCACTCCATTCGCGCGCTCACTCCAGAACTCCGCCCACTGCGCTGTCAGAGACAAACCACGCCCTCTTGCCTGCGGTAGCCACGCCCCCAGTGCTGACTCCTCCCTTTCAGAGCCAGAGTGATCAAGACAGCTAAAAATGTTTATTTTTGTCGATCGCTGATGCGTTTTACTGTTATCGTAGCTGGTGCCACTGAAGCACAGTGCCAGTTATCATTAAAATTGCCATCGTATCAACCATAACTTTTTATATTTGTACAGAAGACACAACGCAAATTTGATGGCGGAAAAAAACGATTCAAGCACTTGTTTCAGTTTGCAATTTCACTCCTAATGTGGAACATGTTTTTATATAACATCGACACTTATGTTTGTTTATTTGCTGGTTTTCTTTATGGTTCACGGTTTATTGCAATTTGTAAATTCGGTTTTCTCTTCATTACTGATATTTTTTTTGTTTATGTTATACTGAACCGCCCCTTTGTCATTTGTAATGGTTATTTGTGCGTGTATATATCTATAAATATAAAATATATACATATTTAATGTATGTGTATAGTGTATGAACAGTATCTGATCTGTGTACATATTTAACAGTATTTAAATCAACCAAAAACAAGTCAAAAGGCCACTTAGAACAAGTCTTCAGCTTGAATGTTCATCTGTATGGCTAGATTTTGTTTCGTTGCACAGCAGCCTTAGAGACAAGCCCATGCAGCTCATTTATATCTTAAATAATTTGATTGCAACACTCTTTTTGATTCGTCTCATCTTAGATGGGATTTTTAAAGAAGGTGTGAATGAGTTGCCACATTAACAGGTCTTGCAGGGAGACGGCGAGTCGGCGACGTTGCCAAATTGAACCGAACTACCCGTTTCAGGACTTTTCGAGCTAGTCGACGGCGTGTTTTTTTTTTTTTTTCTATACGTGTAGATGTGGAAGTGTACAAAAAACATTTTGACGCTAGATTTGGTCTGCACTTAAGGGATATAAGGGTATCTGACCCTGTAGACTACGGATGCAAGTTATAACTGTTGCCATGTTTAAGATAAAATCAAGTTTGTATATTTTCTTGAAAGCTATGTGAGACTTCACGAGGGTCAGATTTTATTTTTTTCTTTTTAATTTGAAATCATTTAGAAATCTATCAGAAAACAACAAAAAAAAATTGTGGAGTTGAAATCATGCAGCACCCTTCTGGATTGAAATGACAAGGTGTATATTAAAGGCCTGCACACAAGCGACTGAGACCTGTGCGTAATTTCAAGAGGAAAACGAAAAACATCCTCATGGGTAGATTTTGTGTATGTTACTACTGACCAAATGCTGCATGATTCCAGTACTAACTGCATGTGTTGATATAACAGCTGCACAACACACAAGCACACGCACAGATCCACAATATTGTCATATGCTAGTATCTCTATACGTTTGTATCGGACGTCGAAGGAGAGTGGATGTGCAAACTACACTTAAGAATAAAAGTGTTCTTACAACATAGCAAATCCTGTGCAGTTACTGGGTGCATTGAATGTTTAACCATTTGTGACCCTGGGCCACAAAACCAGTCATAAGGGTTGATTTTTTTGGAATATACACTATTTGAAAATCTTGAATTTGAAAATGCAAAAAATCAAAATATTGAGAAAATCGCCTTTAAAGTTGTCCAAAGTTCTTAGCAGTGCATATTACTAATCAAAAATTAAGCTTTGATATATTTACGGTTGGAGATTTATTAAATATCTTCATGGAACATGATCTTAATATTCTATGATTTGTACACCTGTGCTACTTATGACTGGTTCTGTAGTCCGAGGTCACATTATGATTTTATTTTTCAGTTTTAAGCTTTTTCTCCATTAGACTTCCAGAAATAACAAGCAGGGTATTCGAAGACAATTTATTGACCTCTTCATTTCCCCCATAACAGCTGAAAATGGCTACATATGAAAATATAAATATGACACTTATGATAGGCCTCTAATAGTCTTGATGTATGCTATAGCATTTCCTGGCAGTTGTTATGATATAAATACATTTCTTTTTTGCAGCTACTGTTGTCAATGTACAGTACTTTCATTGATGATCTAGAAATCAAAGCACCTTCTAAGATGACAGACTAAATAGGAGCTGTTTTTACAAGACACAAAATATATTAATTCACTTTTTTTATATTATAAAGACATATATTGATGAAAAACCTGCTGTGAGTCTTGAGTGTCAAACCTTGGTAGATTTGGTGTTTTCTGATATAAACAGTTTCGTGAATTAAATTAAACTGGCAACATTAAGAACTGTTAATGGGTAACACTTTATAACTTTCAATATTAAGAGTTGAATCAAACCCGAAAGTGGTTGTAATACCTGTAATCAAATGTGATTGTATATGAGCTAAGTATATATATGAGCTAAGTATATATACAGGGTTCACATGGTGATAGAAGTGTCTGGAAATTTCAGAGAATTTAGATATGTAGGCTTATAAAAGTTATAGAAATGAACAAATTATTTAAAAAATCTTGTTATTCTCAGTTCTAATATATTTGATATGAATTTGTCATTAATTTTAATATTTATAATTTTATTATTTTCAGCTCTTGATCTTTACCTATATATATATATATATATATATATATATATATATATATATATATATATATATATATATATACAGTCAAACCAAAAATTATTCAGACGCCAAATATCATTTTTGATATATTTTTTTGCTAGTGGGTGCAGGACACTATAGTTCATTTATGTAAGGATAGCAAAATAAAGTATTTTCATACAGTGGACTCCCAGTAAAACCGATAAAAACACTTTGACCTGACCATGTTTTGCTTAAGTGTTTTTATTTTTATTTTTATTGCAAATGCGACCTTTTTACACCACAAACTGAACAAAATTAAGCATTGTTTGGTAATTGCTCAACAAAGTATTGATAGTTGTGTAAATCCTGTCTGAATTTTTGGTTGATTGTAATCCATAACATACCTTTCCATCAAAGTTATCTGACATTATCAAGATGAATTTGTTCTGACACAGTTTAACTCTGATTTCTTGTCATATTTTATTACAATTTTCTAAACTATAGCAAATAAACTAATAATGTGAGAAATGTTGAGGCTGTCTGAATACATTTTGGTTTGACTGTGTAGTCAGTGTTTTTTTTTTTTTTTTTTTTTTTTTTTTTTTTTAATTTTATGATCAGAAATTTTCCATTTGCATAGTTAGCAACTGGAAAATTCATGATCAAAAGTGTGGGAACCCTGTATATAATGTCTGTTAATAACTTGCTATACTTGTGAAAGTTATAAAGTGATACCCAGGATTATTAAATCGCTGTTGTCAAAGACAATCTGTAAAATCGATATTCCCACATAAAGACACACTGAACGTATTATTTGTGATAATATCAACAACAAAGTGTTTGTGAAATCAGCATCCCGGCCTGACGGCCATCTGTAAGAGCATCACCTGTCGGTTCTCTGTGGGATGAGTCTTGTTGATGTGTCTGGTCAAACCCGGAGAACTGAAGAACGTAGACGGACAGTGTTTGCATGAGAATATCTGCTGTTCTCCGGGACTCAGATCCGGTCTGAGTAGCAAGTCATCTCTGACCGCATGCCAGAGTCGGTGCTTGTCCCTGATCTCCGCGGAGGGGAAGTGCGCTCCGCAGAGGTGACACGGGAAAGTGATCTGTCCGCTTTCAATGTGACCGTACGAGGGTGTTTTGATCGTTTCGTGCGCGGCGAGGTGTTTCCTCAGGTAGGCTTGCCTGCGGAACTTCTTGCTGCAGTAGTGGCACTCGAACACTTCCTCCGGACCGGGCGAGGGCAGGTAGGCAGTGCTGGACCTGTCGGGCTCCTCGGGGCAGTGCTCGAACAACCTCGAGCTGTCCGCGGAGCCGATATGCATCTCAAAACATTTCTCTGAAGATGTGTACCTTTGGTCCAGAGGAGGGTCTTGGGATCCCCTGTGCATCAGGTTGCTGTCCGGTGCTGATCTGTGGAGTTGGGAGCTGTCCGGACTCAACTGGTGCTGATTGTTCAGTCTCAACTTGCTGGCGTTCTCCTTCCCCTCCACTGAGGTCTTCTTCGCGTCTGCGGTGCTCAGACTGCGAGGTTTATGCCATCTGCGATGGGACGCGAGGTTGGCGGGACAGCTGAAAACTTTGTCGCACTCCGGACAGCGGTATTCAACCCGAACGATTCTGGAGCACTTGTGCTGGGCTAGAGAAAACGGATCAGGGTATTCTTCTTTGCAAAGCTGGCAGATGAACTCACCAAGCGGTTTTTTTCTACCACTCTGTGATGCTAGTTTTGACTCAGGGCTTTCTTTTTTAATTTTCAGCCCGAGGACTGGTGAGGTGGTGACTTCGTCCTCAAAATTGAGCTTTCTAATAACTTTAGGCTTTTTGGGAGGTTTGCTCTTGCGCTCTGAGTCCATGAACGCGCGTTTTACGCATTGGTGAAAGGCAGGGTACGTTGGTACTGATGAGGGCACCGGTGTGCCAAACTTCATATCAGAGTGATTCATTAGCAGACGCTCGATTGAAGACACTGGGGTGACCAAGGGGAATGATTCAGCCATGGCTGGTGAGCTCAGACACCTGTCTAAAAGCTCCGTGCTGATGGGTTTGACCGGACTGTATGAGTCGGTGCTGTTCCGCGGGGATGACGCGCTTTGCTCCGGATGGCTGAAGTAGCTCTGTGCGTAATCGACGGCGCTCTCTCCAAGCCCTCTGGAGTCCTCCAGAAGATGTTTCTCCTCATGTTTAGAGCTTGTATCACCTGTCCATGATTCTGTAATAGGTTCCAGCACATCCTGCACACTTTGTGTAGTTTGTGTAGGTAGGTCCTCTTTCCCCGGCTGTTTTTCTTCTTGCGTTCGCACCTTGTATGATGCCGATGAGGCACGTTTACTCCGTTTCACTAAAAATCCTCGTGGCATCTTCTTGTCTGGTTCACTCAAAGTCCAGATGAAACTATTGAGGAGAGGATGCGAGCTGGATACTGTCGCCGTGATGCGCCCTGCGTGCGTTTTATCCTTTGGGTCGCCTTTAGGTTGTGTGTGAGGTCACTGTCAGTGCCGCAGTTGTGCCCAATCACTGCTGATATTGAAACAAATGGGCGGGCCAGGCATTAATGAGCTGATCCAGTTACAGATTCATTTCTAATGGGGAGTAGATTGTTATCTCAAAGGTCTCAAGGGATCGATGGGCTCTTTAACCTTTCGGTGTTTTACAGTTTCCTGTTTAGTAATGTGAAATCAGTCCACCGAACTTAAATCTAAAGAATATATGACTATATAGGAAAATATAGAAACAGAATTATTCAGAGGGAATTATTTATTAGTATAGGCCACTTAAATTAGCTTCTGAATTAAATCACAAGACAAAATAATGTTATTTTAATTTTAATTAAAAGAATATTGGGAATGATGTGTAGTAATAGTCATAGTAATAATGTATATATTATTATATATCATTTTATAATAACTATTAATTATTTTGTTAAACTTTAATTTAAAACAAATAATAGTTATTTTAAGAAAATGTTTAAATTTTTTATTTTAATTTGAGTGTGCCAAACTGTGTAATTCAGTAAATAATGTTATTAACTTTAATTATAAATAAAATATAAATTATAAATATAATAAAATTATAATAAAATATAAAAATATAAGTGTTTTATTATTATTATTATTATTATTATTATTATTATTATTATCTTTAAGTATTTTAAAATTAATTAATTAAATTTAATTTAAAACAAATTTGTATTATTTTAAGAAAATGTTTTAATTTATTTTGTTAGTGTGCCAAACTATGTTAATAAAATAAAATATAAGAATATAAATAAAATTGTATTATTAGTAGTATTAGTATTAGTATTAATATATCATATTATACATTAACTATTTAAAAATATATATTTTTTTGGTATTTGTTTTTTATTTTTAGATATTGATTATTTTGTTAAAATTTAATTTAAAACAAATAATAGTTATTTTTAACAATTTTTATTTTGTTATTCAGCAAAAAAATTTATTAGCTTTAAAACAATAAACAAATATATAAAAATGTAAACAAAATTGTATTGTCATAATTATTATTATTATTATTATTATCAATGTTCTTCTTTTAATTTATTAATTCAATATTTTGTTAACATGCATTTAAAACTGTTTTTATTTTTTTTATTTAGTGTTATTAGCTTTAATAAAAAAAACATTTTTTTTTTAAATATAAATAACATTTTATTGTTATTGTTATTATTGTTATTATTATTATACCATTATCATCTATTCCTAAATTTTAAAATGTTGTTTTTTATTTAGTATTTGTTTTTAATTTTTATTTATTAATTCGTTATTTTATTAAAATGTTATTTTTAAACAAATATATTTATTATCTTAAAAATATATAAATAAAATTTTATTATTATTACTATTAAATATAATATGATATATTTTTTTATTTTAGATTTAAAAATTTGTATTTATTACTATTTATGTTTATTATTTGTTATCAATTCATTATGTCATTAGCATTTAATTTAAAACAAATAATAGTTAATTATAAAATGTTTATTTTTTATATTTTGATTTATAGTGTGCCAAACTGTGCAATTCAGCAAATAATGTTATTAGCTTTATATATATATATATATATATATATATATATAATATCAATATAAAATTGTATTAATATTATTACATTAAGCCTTGGGTGTCAGGGAAGCATATTTCAAATGGCTAATTATATTTCTAATGATATCAGAAGTTCTAATGATTCAAGTAGCCTATGCTAATATATAATTCCCCTAAATATAAATGTAAATAATTATTTTCCTCATCTCTTTTATGGTGAACTGTGCATGTACAGAAATAGTAATCTGTTAATTTAAAATGTGCTGTCTTAGTTACTTTTAACGTTTATAGATAGTACTAGAACGCTCTATTAAAATGATGTAGTCTAATCTACAATACAGGAATAGATTATGTTGTAATTGGTGGCCGAACACAAGTGTCAAGTGATGAACGTGTGTGCAGCAGTGAACGATGGGAATATGCGCCGCTGGTTTTCCCACATGAGGGTGTTTGGGGTCAGTCTGGCTGCCGATAACCTGCAGAAGCTGCGGACGCTGATAACAGACGCAGCTCTTTATTCGGTGGAGCAGGGGGCGGATGGATGCTGAAGACACAAACCTGTTACTACCCCATTATGTTAGAGCTGGGATTCTCCTCCCAGGACACTCATCTGGACAGCAAATGAGCGTGAGAAAGCACTAGCCGAGACGCTTGGACGATTTATTAAGGTTACGATCATTTACACAGTGGTTAAAAAGAGAGTGTACTGATTAAGTAGCATACAATTTCAGATAGATAGATAGATAGATAGATAGATAGATAGATAGATAGATAGATAGATAGATAGATAGATAGATAGATAGATAGATAGATAGATAGATAGATAGATAGATGTTTTATGTGGAGTGATGAAGCATCTCTTTCATGCTGTTTGGGTCTTGATTTCTCTCTGCTGGAGATGATCAGCTTCAGCATCAGACTCTGGCAGCTTTACACAGACAGATTGGTGAATAATTAATGTCTAATCATCTTTAATTAGGGCTCGTGTTGTATTTATGACTAACACAGTTTTGCTCCATTAGCTCAAAATGATCACATGGACTGAAAAACTGAAACACCGTAAACAAATATAGTTAGAAATGTTTATGTAGCCTATTTCATTAGGCCTATGTTTAAATAAGCAATTAAACCTTTTTTTAATCCGTGAACATTTACTTTTGACTAATAGTTTTAGCAGTTTTATAACTTAATAATGCAGCGTTGTACATTGAATACTAAAAATGATAATAAAAATAACAATTGTACACACCTGGTTTCACTGACAATATCGATCACAAAACACAAAACTGACACTTTTAGTACAGGATACGTGCCTTTAAAAATAGGCAAATTAGATATTAAATTCTTAAACTTTCGATTTTTATTCAAATATAGAATATGATATGTTGTTGTTGTTGTTACCCAGTGAGCAACTGATGCTGAAAAGACATTAAATTGAGAAAACATTGACCGAAAAAAAAAAAAAAACACGTCAAATATGCAAATCAAACTGACGTCCAAAACGTGATATGACATTGATAAATTGAACGTAAAACATATTGGCCTACATTAAACCACTTACTGTGTGAGGTTAACTTACTATTGTCACACAATTACCACTCAGAGAAATTAATGTCCAAACTCAATTTAAAATGATATTACAGAATCTTGATCAAGTCTTGACTAATATTCGACGTCAAATTAATATCAAACTGAGATTTGTGTCAACTAATGCCGTTTTATTACAGTCTGTCGCCATCTGGTGGAACGTTCGAGTAATTGCGTTTTTAATGTTTTTTTTTTATTTGATGGCAATACCCCTTTCTTTCTTTCTTTCTTTCTTTCTTTCTTTCTTTCTTTTACTTCTTTCCTTTCTTTCTTTCTTTTTCTTTTCTTTCCTTTCTTTCTGTCTTTTTCTTTTCTTTCTTTCCTTTCTGTCTTTTTCTTTTCTTTTTTCCTTCTTTCTTTCTTTCAGTCTTTTTCTTTCTTTGTTTCTTTCTTTCTTTGTTTCTTTCTTTCCTTCCTTTCTTTCTTTCTTTCTTTCTTTCTTTCTTTCTTTCTTTCCTTTCTTTCTGTCTTTTTCTTTTCTTTTTTCCTTCTTTCCTTTCTTTCTTTCTTTCTTTCTGTTTTTTTCTTTTCTTTCTTTCTTTCTTTCTTTCTTTCTTTCTTTCTTTCTTTCTTTCTTTCTTTCTTTCTTTCCTTCCTTTACTTCTTTCCTTTCTTTGTCTTTTTCTTTTCTTTCTTTCAGTCTTTTTCTTTCTTTTCTTTCTTTCTTTCCTTCACTTCTTTCCTTTCTTTCTTTCCTTTTCTTTTCTTTTTTCCTTCTTTCTTTCTTTCTTTCTTTCTTTCTTTCTTTCTTTCTTTCTTTCTTCCTTTCCTTTACTTCTTTCCTTTCTTTCTGTCCTTTTCTTTTCTTTTTTCTTTCTTTTACTTCTTTCTTTCTTTCTTTCTTTCTTTCTTTCTTTCTGTCTTTTTCTTTTCTTTTTTTCCTTCTTTGTTTCTTTCTTTTTCTTTCCATTCTCCCTTCCTTCCTTCCTTCCTTCCTTCCTTTCTTTCTTTCTTTCTTTCTTTCTTTCTTTCTTTCTTTCTTTCTTTCTTTCTTTCTTTCTTTCCTTTCTTTCTGT
>NC_133381.1:9862658-9972113 GCF_049309525.1 Garra rufa
GGTGCAAAAATTAATGACAAATGTGTGTGCATTTGAAACATATAGGAATAATTAGAGAAAAAACATGAAAAATACAACATCATTCACTATCATATAGTTCCAAGGAAGTCCATATGCCTTCCACGGAAAAGAAAAAGAGAGATTCAGCATAATGTTTACACAGCTCTTCTCAACCGAAATAACAGTGAACACCAAATGACGCCATCAAGCTCTAAAAATGATAACAAGCATCACAAACACACCATAAAATCAGAATGTTTGACATTTTTTAGAAGGCCATGTGATTGCTATTTCAAGACAATTAGTGGAATGCAACTCACTATCCATCTCTAATCAAAAGATTATATTAAAAAAATGGTCACATGTTAGCAAAAACCCAAATGAATCATTTTGGGTGAACTGTTGCCATAGGCATCCCATCCAGTGTTATTTGACATGCCAACAATGCATGTTAAGTATATGAGACAGTAAGTGATGAGTCAGTGATCACGTTTAAATATGACGAATGGTTTTGTTCCTGATGTTTAGCCTGTGAACCCATGAGGAAGTGTGTGTTTATGCTGGTGTCAGAACTGCCTCAGCAAAAGACCATGAGGTTTTAGTAATAGTCAGCCCACCGAACATTCCCGCTCATAAACATGCTGAACGTCACCTATCTGTGTAAGAACTCCGCTCTGAAAGCTGGAGAGGACGTCCTATCCACACTGATCACATGACAGCGGAAAGGAACATTTTCAGAGTTTCCAGTATTTGATCAGGTTAAATGAGTTGGGACTTCCTGATAGCAGAGCAAAGCAATTGCATTGTTGTGATTTGTAGGTCACTTTCCTACATTATCCAATCATCATCATATTATCTTACTTGGATTAATTAGATTGTATCATAGACAAAACACTTTAGCCAGTTACTGAACCTGTTTATAGGTCACACTGATGTGAGTTTACAATAGTGGGAGCATTCCCTCCTGGGAGTTCACTTTCTGTTGTGCTTGTGCAAAAGTAGTTGCGTTTTCGTGGAACACCCTCTGCCCTCGGGGTTTACAGCATGTAGTTACTGTTGCTATGGTAGTTGTGTTTGAGGACAGGCTGTCTTGGATTGTACACATGCGTCTTGAACAAAAAACGACGCGTTTTCTACTTCCTTTGTGTAAATGCCTTTGTGGGCAAATGCTCACGGCAGAAATACACACAGAGGACTTTCCCATTCTTCATGTTATGAGGAAGCACTAAGATGTTGGCACCATACGGTCTACTTCCTGGACTTTACATTAATGTACATTAACTTAGTATGTTAACTAAATAAGAACTAATGCTAGGAATTTTTTACATTTAAAATTTCACAAGAATTGTTAATACAGAATAAAAATAAAGAAATTCAATCTCAATTTTAGACTCCTCTGTATTTTAAAAATGTTATATATGAAATATATATAACATTAAAAAAAAAAATTGTTACACATTATATGCACCACCATATTTTGGTACATATAATGTGTATAATTTTTAATTACACTTATGCATTTAATTAAAAAAAGATTATTATATAATATTCCAAAATATTACAATATTTTAACATTTTTATATTATATATATATATTTTTTGTTTTGTTTTAATTTGTTCACGTTGCAATGTCAGAATTATAAAAACCATTTGAAATCTGTATGCATGATTCAATATCTTTCGGCAAAAAATAAATAAAATATTACAAATATAAAAATATTTTGATAGAGATTTTATAAAGATTTTAATATTATACATTATATGCGCCACCATCATAATTTATGCAATATCAGAATTATGGAAACCATCTGTAATCTATATGCATGATGCAATATCTTTCAGCAATAAATACATTTAAAAAATTATAATTATAAAATAGTTAAAATTATAATATCATTTTAAAATCAATATTAGTAGTAATTACTATTATTATGTACTTTAATAATATAATTTTATAATTATTAAAAATATAACTATAAAATATTACAAATATAATAATATTTTAAGATTTGTAATATTATATATTACATGCACCATCGTAGTTTATGCAATATCAGAAGTATGGAAACCATCTCAAATCTAAATGCATGATTCAATAGCTTTCAGTAATAAATAAATAAATAACTATTATTTAGAAATTATAATATAATTTTAAAATTTATATTAGTAATAATTACTATTATTATGTACTGTAATAATATAACTTATTATTAGAATTTAAAAATGATTAAAAATATAATTATAAAATATTACAAATATAAAAAGATTTTAATTTTATACATTATATGCACCATCATAGTTTACACAATATCAGAATTATGGAAACCATCTGAAATCTATATGCATGATTCAATAGCTTTCAGAAACAAATAAATGACCATTTTTCAGAAATTATATCATTTCTGTTAATATTAGTAATAATAGCTATTATCATGTACTTTCATAATATAGTTTTATAATTAGAATTTTAAAATGATAAAATTTTACAAAAATACAATTATTTTGTTTATGTATGTATGTATGTTTAATATTATACATTATATGCACCATCAGAGTTTATGCAATATCAGAATGATAGAAACCATCTAAAATGTTTATGCATGAATCAATATCTTTCATAAATAAATAAATGACCATTATTCAGAACTTTTTATATTAATATTAGTAATAATTACTATTATGTACTTTAATAATATAATTTTATAATTATATTTTTTAAATGATGCAAAATCTAATAAAAAAAAACACAAAAATACAATTATTGAAAAAAATTTAATATTATACATTATATGCACCATCAGAGTTTATGCAATATCAGAATGACAGAAACCATCTGAAATGTTATGCATGAATCAATGTCTTTCATAAATAAATAATGACCATTATTCAGAAATTAAAATAAAAATTTAAAATTAATATTAGTAATATTACTATCATGTACTTTAATAATATTTATCGTTAGAATTTTAAAATGATTTCAAATTAAATTATAAAATATTACAAAAAGATTTTTAATATTACACATTATTTGCACCGTCATAGTTCATGAAATATCAGAATTATGCAAACCATCTGCAGTCTATGCGCATGATTTAACATCTTCCAGCAAAAATTCTGAGATGTTTGAACATGGGATTTTTTGCAAACCACAAGGTACACTTTGTAATGTTGTGCACTAAATATTTTCATTTTCTGACACAACATATTTAGTTTTTTCTTTTCTTTTCTTTTCAGTCGGCCTGTGCAGGATTCTGGAATATTTCTAACTGGAAAAGTCTGGCTTTCAGTATTACTGATCTGATAGTGTTTAATGAAGCAGAGAAAATTTCCCCAAACTCCTGGCTAATTCCCTGTAGACACAATTCAGACGTCAATCACTCTGGAAATCCCCCACCCTCGGCTAAACTCCGCCCCTTTATCTTCGTCTCTTTTAACGCTCCTGGCTGAAACTCTCACAGTCCACAAGAGCTACACAGACTTCCGACACAAACATGGAGCTTTGCCGAGGCAGCAACACCAACCAAATGGATTATAACGAGGATGGCCGCGGACCCAAATCTGGGAAAATGCTTGCGAGCAACGACGACCGTTTAGACAGCGGTTTGGATTCGCTTAAAGAGGAAGAATGCACGTACGTGGAGTGTGCTTTCGAGCGGATGAGTGTGGTCGAGGACGAGCCCTGGAAGAAAGAGTTCACCGAAGACGGAGACACGTAAGTGCGCTGACAGTTTTAAAACGATATTATGCAGTTTATGCGAAGCATTTGCTTGCATCTGAGTTTTAAAGTAATATACTTGATGTATAATGCATGAAAGCGAAACAACATTTTAGCTTGCAGAGAACGTTTAATTTATTTTGGCCCCGTTGTTGATTTTTAGCAAGTTATAAGCGTAATGCAAAAGTCCTTCAAGTTTATGATAGTGCTTAGGCACACTTAAGTAATTTTTAATTATTAAAATATTTTTAAAAATTAAATCATTTTAATATAATTAATATTTAATTAATGTATATATTTGTTTTCTAAAATACTTATTGCACTGCAAAAAAAACAACAACTAAATTCTAAACGGTTGCGATTGTTCTTGAGCACAGTTAAAGTCCTGCTCATTCCATTCACCAACCGTAGTGCGCATGCGCAGGCACCCTACAGTCATAATGGGCTTTATGTAAACAGAAACGCTGCATCAGTACGGACTGTTCTCTGGCGCCGCGTCAATGTGGGCGGGGCTTCGCAGGTCTCTGGCCTGGCGTCAATGTGGGCAGGGCCGTGCGAACTCGGAAAGTCCCGGGCTGTGCGCCAGACACTCAGACGCGAAAGTGCTGCGCATGTCCCTACTAGGAAAAATACAGTGCTTTGCAGACCAAAAAAGCTGTTTTATCTCTAAAAATGTTTTACAGTTGCATAACAATGTTTACTTTCTTTTTTAAAGGTATCTACATCTTGCAGTTATACACGAGGCCAAAGACGCTGCATTGAAAATAATCAATTTGTCCTATGGTGACCCCTTCCTCAACATCCAAAACAACCAGAGACAGGTACATCAAGATTAGTTTTATAAAAACTGTAAAAAAATCACATTTTAACACTATCTAGCTCAAACTAAACCACTTCTTTCCCTCTTCAGACTGCTTTGCATTTGGCCGTCATCACGGAGCAGCCTCTTATAGTGGAGCAGTTACTAAAAGCCGGCTGTGATGCATCTCTAGTGGATGACCGTGGAAACACTGCCCTCCATATCGCCTGTAGAAAAGGTTCTCTGGCCTGCTTCGGCCTCCTAACGCAGGGATGCCGGCAACAGCTCCCAGCCATCCTTCAAGCACCAAACTATAATGGTAAATGGTGTTTACCATGTGTGTTTACTCGCATTGACCATCATCTAGATGTTTTTGATCTGATTTGAATCTTGTTTTACACTTTAGGTCAGAAATGCATACACGTGGTCGCCATCCAAGGCTATCTGTCGTTGTTAGAAAGCCTCATCCAACTTGGCGCAGACATTGACGCACAGGTAAGAATGAGTTTGGATTTTTCTCTAATAAAACTAAATTGTTTGTAGGTCAACCACAAAGGCTAAAATGGTTGTTGTTGTCTTTAGGAGCAATGTAACGGCCGAACCGCTCTCCACCTAGCAGTGGACCTCCAGAACTTTGAGCTGGTTAAACTTCTAATCAGCAAAGGTGCTGATGTTCACAGCTTCACGTACGGCGGTCACACGCCTTATCACCTGACCTATGGCCGAGCCAACACAGACATCCGAAAAGTCCTGTATGAGCTCACGGCGCCACACCTAAGGGAACTTCCAGATAGTGAGTCAGAAGAAAGCGACGAGGATTATGAAGAACAATGTATATCTGATGATGATGAAGATGTAAGCATTCCTTTCCGATGTTCATTTGATTCCTTTTAAGTAATAAGCGTGTTTATGTAGTTCTAATGTTGCTTTTCTTCTTGTTTCACAGATATATGATGATATTAAAGTGATGGGGCAAGTGTAGAAGGACTTCTGGTGAAAGGAGAAAGAGTTGATGTTCTCATTCAAGGTGCCCAGGAACAAGTCCGCAGTGGAGCTCGCAGGGTCTCAGGTGGCTCTCGGCTCATTGGCGGCGCAAGTACAAGACAGATGTAAAAGGAGGCCCAGAAACGAAGGGTGTATTAGAGCAACACTGGAGAGAAGCCGGCAAAAGCGTACCGTTGGCTCTCGATGATGGACTGTACTGTCAGCTGAATGACCGGCTGTGTTTCTGTTGTACTGTGATGTAAAATATTGTGCATACAGACAGATTTATTTTTATATTAACATGTACATGTGTATATAAAAGATTGAAACTTACTTTGTTGTTTTGTGGAAAGATATAACATTTTAAATTAAATCGTTCAACTTGACTTTGTCTCCTTCCTTGGAAATGCATGAGAGCGGTTCTACAAGAGAAATGAGGAAGTTTAAATATCCTTTTATGTCACTGAGGAGAAGTGTTTGCAACCGAAGAACTTGTACTCTGTTTTCCGTCAGCTGAGTTCACTGGAATTTCCTGAGCAGGAAGGGCCATTCAGATAAAATTGGCAATGCTGAAAGTTCCCCGACTTCCTGAATTCCCAAAATAAGGAACGTTGTGGATTGCACAACGCTGCTTTATGCGAAATTGATCAGGGTGGTAAATAAGTCAAAAATGACCCATGTGGAACTTTGAGTTTTACATTCTATTCCTAGAAAGTGGCTCCCACATTGACGTTCTTGGAAAAGGGTGTAGTGTCCATCTGGCATGTTATTTGAACTCTTAAAACAGAATCCTTCATGTGCATGGATTAAATATTCCTAGTGTTTGCAATTTAAAAATCACATTTAAAGCAACAAGGCGAAGTGAAACTCCTTGAAAATTTCCTCAAACTTTCATGTTGAAGTCACACAGTTCAACTCGCTGTCACACTTTGCTTTCGTCTTGTGCTTTACAGTAAAGGAGAGTCAAGAAGTGTATGTGGTTTTCTCGATTTGAATACAAACCTGAGCTGTTTAAAGGGAATCCACCCTCAGCTTAACCCTGCTTATTTCCGAACGTGAATCCGGACCTCGCGCCTTTTTGATTTTGAGATACTGTTGTGCATCTTCAGTCCCTGAGACACCTCTTGAAAAGTTCCATGCAAATGATGTAGTCATAGCACTCGCTTTTTTTGAGCCCTGAGGAGTCTGGTTAGGACACGTAGGGCTCCTGTAACTGCAGGAGAATACTTATATGATTCAGCCAGATCCGAGAAATGACAGCAGGCCGGCACTTGGAAAATCCGACTTTTTTTTTTTGCTCTCTCTATGAAGTGCCGCTGCACTACAGCTATGCAAATACTATGTTTGAAGGGGATTCTTAAGTGAGAGTTTAGGAAATGCTATTTAGACCGTGAAAAGAATGAGAAAACGCTCACTGCTTCCCATAAATGAAGACTGTGAGACCCTTCCTGATGACTGAAAAGATAAATTTGTGATATTTTATTGCCGCCAAATAAAATGCATTGTAAAAAGCAGGAAATTGATTTAGGCAGCAACACATTTCCTTATAAAAGGTGACAACATGCAATATAATATGGTGACACACACTCCCAGTTAAAAGTTTTTGAACAGTAAGATTTTTAAAGAAGCCTCTTCTGCTCTGCTCATTTAATCCAGAGTACAGCGAAAACAGTAACATTTTGAAATGTTTTTACTTTTTAAAATAACTGTTTTCTATTTGAATATATTTTAAAATATAATTTATTCTTTTGATTTCAAAGCTGAATTTTTAGCATCATTACTCCAGTCACATGATCCTTCAGAAATCATTCTAATATTTTGATTTGCTCCTCAAAAAACATTACTGTTGAAAACAGTCGAGTAGATTTTTTTCAGGTTTCTTTGATGACAGAAAGTTCAGAAGAACAGCATTTATCTGAAATAGAAATCTTTTGTAACATTATAAATGTTTTTATCATCACTTTTGATCAATTTAAAGCATTCTTGCTAAATAAAAGTATTAATTAACTATCATTTATTTCACAAATAAATAAAACTAAATAAATTATACAGACTCCAAGCTTTTAAATTGCATAGTGAAGGATCTTTGAGGGACCATGTGACTGGTGTAATGATGCTAAAAATTCAGCTGTGAAATCACAGAAATAAATTACATTTTAAAATATATTCAAAAAGAAAAGTTATTTTAAATTATAGTATTTTTTTCCCATTTACACACCTTAAAAAAATAATACTGAAAATAAAAGTTATTAAAGGAAAAGGTAACAATGTCAATTATTAAGAAAAAAACAATAGCACCATTTTTTATAATGATTTTCACTACAATTAAATCACTAAATTTAAAAAGCAAGAACTGAAAAGACTGTTTTCCAAAACATTTTTTATTGTACTGTTGCAAGAAAAAGCTACATAAACAGCAAAAAAACATCAGTTGACCTGAATATTGATGACATGATGGTGATTCTCAGACTTTTTTTTGTCACAGGGTAAGACTCAAGACAGATCTTCTCAATCCCGTTCAGTAAGAGCCATGAGGTGGGTGTCAATCTCAGACTCCGACAAAATTCTGAAAAATATTGAAATATACATAACTACCATCAGAAATATACTCAATCATTTTACACAAAATGACAACAAAAGTTTAAATAACCCAGTGGTTTGAAATACATAGACTACTGTTAAAAAGCTAGGGTTGGAAGGTCTCTTTTTTTGTTTAAAAATGTAAAAAGTATTTTAATATATTTTAAAATGTAATTTATTTCTGTGATGGCAAAGCTGAATTTTTAGTATCATTACTCCAGTCTTCAGAAATCATTTTAATATGTTGATTTTGTGCTTAAAAAACATTTTTACTATTGTGACAGTTTTTTCTTATTTTTTTCCAGGAGTCCTTGATGAAAAGAAAGATCTTTTGTAACATTTTAAATGTATTCACTGCCACTTTTGATGAATTTAATTTGCCTAAAATTCCTAATGACCATGTAAGTTCGAACTGTACTATATGTAGATAGTATGAAAGCACCAGCCTAGCAGAACTAGTAACTGCTAGCACCTAGTGGGGATTTTTCACCGTTTATCAAGTATGGTTTGGTGGTTGACAGACAGGACATATGTAAATGCTATGTGATGATATGTAAATATTACGTCCTGTTCTATGTACAAGCTCACCTGAACTTGGGCTCCTCTGTGGTAATAACCCCGATCTCCAGCTCTGAAGGCTTGAAATCGATGGCCAGAACGGTAGACAAGCAACTTATTGCAGTCTGTGAAGACAAAAGTGCACAAAAGAACTCAATGTAGGAGGATATAACCACAACAAAGGGTATTAATTCCATTTGGGGTGAACGAATCATACCTCTACTGTTTGGTTAAAGGTCCAATCCAATTTCTTCTTCACCTTTTTCTCCAGGAAGCTGGTGGCTTCTGTTTGTTTCACTCCAGCAGCAGTGGCCTTGAAGCCGCAGTAGTAGCCTGCAGGATCGCATTTGTAGACCTGCGGCCCCAGCTCCTCATCCACGCCAACCACAATCATACCTGACAGGTTACAATACATGATATTGACATCGATGCCATATAAAACTATGATTTAACAAAAACATTCCTTAATATGGAATTCTGGTATGTTTGGAATGACCTACTGTGCTTTTCTTACTAGGCATGCTTACAATGCAAAGATGCTAAATCTACCAAAATCTGAAGTATGAGAACACTACATGTAATACTCCATTGTACCATGCAATGATTAGATAATATCTACTTCTCACGAAACATCAATTTTAACAGTTTGCTGCTTAATATATTTCTGGAAACTGTGCTATTTTTTTTTTTAATCCAGGATTCTTTGATGTATAGAAAGTCCAAAAAACATTTAAAAGAAATATTTTGTAACATTCTTACTGTCTTGATCAATGTAATACATCCTTACCAACATATCATTTCTTTATATAATAAAAAAAAAAAAAAAAAAAAAAAAGCACTGACCTCAAAGATTTGAATGGTAAGATATGTAGATAGTATGTCAGTACCAGCCTAGTACTGGTAACAGGTGGTAACAAGTGGGGATTTTTTATCGTTCATATATAGATTATGCATTTAGGACATATGTAAATAATGTGTGAAAGTGTAGTCTGAAATTTGCTTCTAAAATGAGCATTTTAATCAGGCTCCTATATTTTGGTTCAGTTTTTTCACTTTAATTGGATTGGATTGGAATAAAAATGTTAACTTTAGATGAAAGCTTCAGACGGCACTTAGAGGCTTTTGCATCTGAACTCTTCATAATTAAATACTACGTAATGATATGTAGATGTTATATTGCACAATGCAATATGTTAGACTTCATATTAGATATCGATTTCTAGGCTCATTATTTCATTTGACTTATAATTTGGGGTGTTTAACACACACATATTGGATTAAACATAGCAAAAACTGATATTCGAGATTGCTGTAAGCAATACTTGAAATATTTTATGCACGTCACAGATTGTTTCACAATCTACAGTACATACTGCATAAGTAGTTAATGAGTTGAATCAACATTAAGCAGACTTCAGCTAAATATTGGTTTTATGAACTTTGCAAAATTGACACTGTTATTGAACTAAACTGAATCAACATTAAACTAAATTGAGCTGAAAAATGGGACCCTGGACCACAAAACCTTAATCTTAAGTAGCACGGGTATATTTGTAGCAATAGCTAAAAATACATTGTATGGGCCAAAATGATCGATTTTTCTTTTATACCAGTAAAAAAGTAAAGAGCATGTTCCATGAAGATATTTTGTAAAATTCCTACCGTAAATATCTCAAAACGTAATTTTTGATTATTAATATGCATTGCTAAGTACTTCATTTGGACAACTTTAAATTTTTTTAAATTTTCTCAATATTTTAATTTTTTTGCACCCTCAAATTCCAGATTTTCAAATAGTTGTATCTTAATCAAATATTGTCCTATTCTAACAAAACATACATCAAATGTTTTTGTGGTCCATTATCTTCTGAAGAACTGACACAAATACACTCATAATTGATGAGCTTTGCAACATTAACAGCCATTGAACTAAACTGAATCAACATGGAACTGATTAAATCTGAATATTGATACAATTTGTCTTCTGAAATTGAATGAATTTAATAATAAATGAATTTTGCAAGTCACTCTACCAGTCAAAAGTTTTTGGACAGTAAGATTTTGTAATGTTTTTAAAGAAGTCTCTTCTGCTCACCAAGCCTGCATCAATTTGATCCAAAGTACAGCAAAAACAGTAAGATTTTGAAATATTTGTACTATTTAAAATAAAAGTTTTCTATTTGAGTATATATTAAAATGTAATTTATTCCTGTGATTTCACAGCTTAATTTTTTAGCATCATTACCCCAGTCACATGATCCTTCAGAAATCATTCTAATATTCTGTTTTACTGCTAAAAACATTTATTATTATTTTTATGTTGAAAACAGCTGAGTAGATTTTTTTCAGGTTTCTTTGATTAATAGAAAGTTCAGACAAACAGCTTTTACCTGAAATAGAAATCTTCTGTAACATTATAAATGTCTTTATCATTCTTATATCCTATATTCATAAAGTATTAATTTCTATAATTTCTTTAAATGACTTGAATGGTGTAGTGTATTTCTATTCATCAAAGCATCCTGAAAAAATGTACTCAACTGTTTTATAAATCTATAATAATAATTCAAATGTATCTTGAACAGCAAATCAGCATATTAGAATGATTTCCGAAAAATCATGTGACACAGAAGACTGGAGTAACGATGCTGAAAATTTAGCTTTAATCACAAGAATAAATTATATTTTTAAATATGTTCAAATCGAAAGCAGTTATTTCAAATAGTAAAAATATTTCAGAATATTACTGCTTTACTGTATTTTGGATCAAATAAATGCAGGCTTGGTAAGCAGAAGAGACTTCTTTAAAAAAAAACTTTAAAACTTTTGACTGGTGGTGTACTTTCTTGTTTATTTCTGTGGAGCTTTATATTGTATAACCCTCTATACAAATACAGTAGTCAACATTTGAAGTGGATTAAAAAAAAAAAGACAAGACAAGTACGTGTATTGTTTTGGTTTTAGGACAACTTTGATGAAATATTTTAATCCACTAAATTTTGAATACTGTAAATGTGACTTTATTTAATTCCGAACATACCGGCCACAATCAAACCATATACGTACAGCATCCCAGTGGCCTCATCTCTGCATTCTGTGTGTACACCTGTGAGATGTCTGCAATGCGCTTGCACAGCATGTCTACTGGGATCTCATAGCCGTATTTATACTTCCAGTTAGCAGCTTCGTATCGTGCCCTCTGCACCTGCGACCTGCTGTCAGCTTCACAGAGAAACATAATACATCATGTGGTGTAAAATAATACATAGTTTTACATTTCACCATACAAAAGAGTCAAAGGAGATATTGTAAAATTCACTTAAGCTGGACTGTAACTGTGTGCGGAGATGAGTTTACCTGTCATGCCAGACATCACACAGCCAATGTTTTCTGTTATTCGGAATAAGTGAGTGACAGTTGACTCATCGAGAAGCTTATCCTGGGTGATTAAAAGAGAAAAACTTAATAAGAGCTTTTGTTATTGAGTCACTGAAACATTTTTTTTTTTTTTTTTGCATAAATTACATATAGATTCAGTTAGCAGTGTAGTTGACAAACAGTAAAAACAGACTTACTGGAACTTTCTTTTGAGTAATAACAACTGCACAATCTTTCCCTCGAACAGCTACTGATGTAAGACCTCCCTGATTAATGGCCTTGAACGCATATTCTGTGGAAAATAAAATGACCATGTTAACTACGATCATAAATTGTTTTGAAAATGCCAAAACTGTGAACCACTCAATTTTGACAACCAAATGTGTTATTTTATTATTATTGGTGTTTTATTAATGTTTAAGAGAATAATGTAAACGTATAACATATAACATATTTTACAATTATGTTACTGTATTTTATTATTACTTTTTTAAAACAATATATATATATATACTTATATGTGCAATACAGAATATACCGGTAAAAATAATTCAAAAAAATGTAATGACTTGTAAAAGACCAATAAGCTGCTCAAGTGAAACGTGAACAAAACCGAATACATTTCTGCATGTATAATATCCATAATTATAAACATGAAACTGAAAGTGGTTTTATTCATATTGAAATAAACAATGAGTTCAGAAGTTTCTGCCATGTAACCTAAAACTGACACGAGATCAAATGAACGTTTTAAAACGCTAATTAACATTAACAAATTATTCCGCTCATACTTTTTTGCATCCGTGTTACATAAATTATTGTTTAATGCTGTTATAAAGGCATTAGTCTGAGCAAGAGACAGTGCAGAATGGTCCTGCTGCAAAATGACTGGGCATTTATTCTTTCGATTTAATAAAGACACAGTTTCATCGATACGCACCGACTTGATATAGTCTCCCCTCAGGAGAAAAGATGGTGATGTGCCGATCAAACCCCGCGCTTGAGCCTCGGGACATAATGAGAGAGAGATTTACTGTTTAATATTGAAGTTTGTAAACAGATCTAACCACACAGCTCTGCTGTACACAGGAAATGATAGCACCGGCTCTAGCATTCATATCCGGGTGAGATGGCGCGACGCGTCGCACTCAAATGATTACACGGGCCCAAGCATGGTAAAAAGCACTTGTAGTTAACAAGAACAGTTTTATTTGGAATATTATGTTAGCTGATGTTTGTATAATACTTCTGCAAAGAGTATAATATTTACAAAAAGCAGTTAATTACATTGTCTTTTAGTATAGTTTTACACCATTCATATATTTAATTTTGATGATAGGTGATGAATTCTTAATCTAATTATTCACATTAGGAATTTATGTTAATTAACTGATTAAGTACTTGACTCAGTATATGTTTATGGTAATATTATTTTTTTGGTAATGTTCAAATCCAAATATTGCCCCTTAATGGAGTAGTTAATTTCTGTCATGAGTAAATTTTCATTTTTCAAGGGGAAAAAATACATTTTTATAAGGAAAAAAAGTTAATTCCCACAGGAAAAACATTAATTTTCACAAGGAAAAAAGAGAAAATTTTCATGAGAAAAAATGTTTTCAAAAGGAAAAAAATTTTCATAAGGAAAAAAGGAAAAGGGAAAAAAAGAAAGTAATTTTTCATAAGGAAAAAAAGTACATTTTTTAAGGAACAAAAGTAAAATTTCTCAAGGAAAAAAAAGTACATTTTTGCAAGGAAAAAAGTTTTAAATTTTAAGAAAATTTTATAAGAAAAAAAATTAAGAAATTTTTCTTAAGAAAAATCTTTCTTAAGAAAAAGAAAAGTAAATTTTCATAAGGAAAATTTTTTACATTTTCATAAGGAGAAAAGTTTTTTTATAGGTGGGCAAAAAGTACATTTTCATAAGAAAAAAAAGTAATTTTTTTAAAGGAAAAAAGTACATTTTCAAAAGGAAAAAAATTGTCAGAAGGAAAAAATCTTTTTTTATAAGGCAAAAAAAGTACATTTTAATAAGGGTGTGTTGGTTTAGAATTGGTTTAATCAGTCTTTATAATGTTGCGCAAAACAAGCATTTGTGCTCTCATCTTTGGTCGAAGGAGATTTCGAAGGAAATTTGTGACACCGTCTAAATTTGTGCTGCTAACGAGCAATAATGCAAGCAAACACTTTACATAATGGCAATATCTTTTATGAGGAATGCACACGTAGGGAAGGCGAACATATGGTTATTTTTGAAAGTCAAGTGCTGTATGGACAAACAGTTATACATCTAATATTTTAATGTTTGCACAACTAGGATAAGTAAAGAGCAGCAAAGAGCATGTTTTATTACTAATTATAATTTGCCACCACCTGACGGTCACCTTGTGACTCAAAAATATGGGCCTCCAAGGATTTTTTTATAACCATGATTATATAAGAATCAGTCAACATTACTACCAGTTATATAATAATAGATGTGCAATAAATTAAACAGAAATAGCTCATTTGTATATCAATTTTTACAGAAGATTTGTTATACTTATATATATATATATAGCAGTATATATTTACTGTCCTCTGAAAATAACTCAACATACAGCCATTTTTGTCAAAATAGCTGGCAACAAAAGTGAGTACACCCTAAGTGATGATAACAGCAGTATGTTGTTTAACCGTGCTAAGCCACGTCCTATTCATCAAGTTTATATTTTGTCTGTTTAACAGGACCATACAAAGTTGTGTGTATTGTTTTAGAGCAGTTAAAATGAGGTGCTTTAAGTACAATTCTCTCATACTGACAACTGGATGTTCAACATGGCATCTCATGGCAAAAAACTTTCTGAGGATTTGAGAATTCAAATTGTTGCTCTCCAGAAAGATGGCCAAGGCTATTAGAGGTTCAGTAACACCCTGAAACTGAGTTACACTACAGTGGTCAGAGGTTTTCAAAGATGAGTTCCATTCAGAACAGGCCTTGCAAGGGTCGATCAACAAAGTTGAGCACTCGTTCTGTGCATCAGGTGCAGAACCTGGCTTCAAAAAACAGATGCATGAGTGCTGCCAGCATTGCTTTAAAGGTTGCAGAAGTAGAAGGTCAGCTTGTCAGTGCTCAGACCATATGCCGGTAAGTCAGTTTGCACAGGCGTTTTCCCAGAAGGAAGCCTCATCTGAAGCTGGCTCACAAGAAAGCCTGCAAACAGTTTGCTGAAGACAACTTGTCCAAGAGCATGAATTACTGGAACCATGTCCTGTGGTCTGATTAGACTATAAGATAAACTTGTTTGGCTCAGATGGTGTCCAGCATGTGTGGCGATGCCCTGGTGAGGAGTACCAAGAAAACTGTGTCTTGCTTACCGTCAAGCATGGTGGTGGTAGCATCATGGTCTGGGGCTGCATGAGTGCTGCTGGTACTGGGGAGCTGCAGTTTGTTGAGGTAAACATGGATTCCATTATGTACTGTACATTCTGAAGCAGAACATGATGCCTTCCCTCCAGAAACTAGGCAGAATGGCAGTTTCCCAACATGACAACGACCCCAAACACATTACCAAGATGACAACCGCCTTGCTGAGGAAGCTGAAAGTGATGGGGTGGCCAAGTATGTCTCCAGACCTGAACCCTATTAAGCACCTGCTGGGCATCCTCAAACGTAAGGTGGAGAAGCACCAAGTGTCTAACGTCCAGCAGCTCCGTGAGGAGTGGAAGAGGATCCCAGAAACAACCTGTGCAGCTCTGGTCAATTCCATGCCCAGGATGATTAAGGCAGTGCCAGATAACAATGGTGCACAATATATTGACAATTTGGACAAGTTCACTTAGGGTGTACTCACTTTTGTTGCAATAATGGTTGTATGCTGAGTAATTTTGAGGCGACCATAAAGCTATACTGCTATACAAGCTGTACACATTGACTACTCTAAAACATATCCAAGTTTCATTTCTATAGTATTGTCCCCTGAGAAGATATACTCAAATGGTTGCTGAAATGTGAGGGTCACTACTCACTTTTGTGACATACTGTATATGTACATATATAGACAAGAGACAAAAGAAAAAATTGGACATTTTGCATATCATCATTTATTTGACATTTGTCATCCAGCACACTAGTAGTAATTCAATCTTCAATGTTCTTGAGTAAGACAGAGCCATTTTCGAGGAACTTCATATGTGGCTCTATCTTCTCCATCCTCATCGTACGGAATGTGCCAGGAGCTGCCAGAGGTCTGAACGATGGTGTCATAAACTGAGATCCCCTGAAAAACACACAGCAAAGCCAACAGTCATCCTAATAGTCATTAATTACATAAGATCTCTCCATTTTTAAACCTACCTGAAACTGAACCCTTTTTCCTGGGGTGTAATGACTGAACACCAACTGATGGCCACGTTGCCACTTGAAGAAGAGGCGTCTGGTCGCTCTCTCTGGCAAGCAGGCTTTGTGATCTCTCATCAGATCACGACTAAGAAATCGGCAGTGAACACCAGAGTGCAAAGCAGCGTACAGCAGAAACGGGTCATCCTCAGATCTGTGGCAGCCATCCAAGAATATCAACACACTCTATCAAAAATACCTTTCATACTTGGTGAATGAAATCATCATGGGTTTATACTGACTTACGCAGAGGGGGGAAGTAATCAGCACATGCGTCACTAACACACTTGACTGTTACAACTGTTGCAAAACATAGTGTCAAGTTGATATAACTCTATTATATCATGATAACTTTACAGACAGCATGTCTGTACATCATTTTATATATACACACTCTCTTTATTGGTCTTAAATGTAGGGCTTATGATTTCTGTTATAAAAAAAACAGTCGTCATATCATAGACAAAGAGAAACTTAATTGAGATGAAAAAAAAAAAAAGGACAACTAAAAAAATAAAATTGATTTCATAGGGCCCTACAACTGTTAGGATTTTGTAAAGGAGTCTCATTACCAAGCTACAGTATAAAATACAGTAATACAGTAAAATACAGTTTTCTGGTTGAATATATTTTAGTTGTAATTTATTCCTGTGATGTCAAAGCTGAATTTTCAGCATCATTACTCCAGTATTCAGGGTCACATGATCTGTCAGAAATTGTGAATCAGAAACTGTGCTGATTTTTTTTAGGATGAAAATGAAATGAATTGCATTTATTCCAAATAGCAATTTGGTAACAATAAAAGTATTGATTTATTTTTCTTTCTCACTTACCCAACATATGAATGGTAGTGCATCATGGTTTCCAAAAAATATTAGAATGATTTCTGACGGATCAGGTGACACTGAAGACAGGAGTTATGATGCTGAAAATTCAGCTTTGCATCACAAATATAAATTACATTTTAAAATATATTCAAATATGACATAGTTCTTTACATTTATAATATTATTTCAAAATATTACAGATTTTACTGTATTTTATATAAAATAAATGCAGCCGTGGTGAGCGTTTTTCTTTAAAAAAAATACAAAAATCATTATTATTCCAAATTTTTCTGTTCAGCAAAATTAATGTGACCCTGGACCACAAAACCAGTCATAAGGGTACATTCATACATCATCTGAAAGCTGAATAAATAAATCTTCATTGATATATGGTTTGTTAGAATAGGACAATATTTGGGAGATACTACTATTTGAAAATCTAGTATCTAAGGGTGCAAAAATATAAAAAATATTGAGAAAATCACCCTTGAAGTTGTCCAATGAAGTTCTTAGCAATGCATATTACTAATCAAAAATTAAGTTTTCATATAGTTCTGGTAGGAAATGTACAAAATATCTTCATGGAGCATGATATTTACTTAACATCCTAATAATTTTTGGCATAAAAGAAAAATAATAATTTTGACCCATATGTGTTGTTGGCTATTGCTACTTAAGACTGGTTTTGTGGTGCAGGGTCACATATGATTCTCTAATTAGCATAAAAATAGGACAAATATTCCAGATTGACTTGTTTTGATCCATAACAATCTTGGATGAATTGTTCACTGAGCTTGTTGCAATGCATTATAGGATTTTTGTCTCCACAAATCACAGGATTTAACCAAAAAAATGCTGTCTACGTAGACAGCTCACTAGGTTTTGGAACAGCGTGTACAGTATGTGATTGAGGAAAGCAGGGTCATACTAACATGTTCTCTGTGAAGAAACAGTGGGCTTTCTGCTTGATCTTGTTCATGTTTTGTCTGTCCCAGTTCCGGGAAGGTTGTAGCATGTGCTTCCTGCCAAGGACCAGGATGTTCAGACCTTGCTGTTCCAGCTCCGACACGACTGCCAGCAACTGAGGAGATAATTCACACTCTCTGTGACCTTTCACCATTTCTATTAAGATATTAGATATGAATGAGGTCATTCATGCTTTTTTTGATGAATGAGAGACTTGAGTTCATTCAGCATGTTCTCTATGAGGTGAGCTGCAGCTCTTTGACTTTTTTGGAGGAATTTCCCTTGGCATTACAGATGAATTTGGGACCTTTAGCAGGTCAGCTGTAGGGAAATTATTCTTGCTCACATTGTTTTAACCTACTTGTATGCCGCCTACTCACGCACACAGCATAAGGGGGGAGTTTCCTGATTACACAGGAAGTTGTTTTTCCAATACCCCCCATACAAAGTGAAGGCAGCAAAGGTTACAACGGTATGCTAAAAATATCCAAGGGTCTTTGTATGCAGATGTACAGATTTAATACCACACACTTGCATGAACTATTCATAAGATTGACCTAACTATTTTAAATAGTGTGTAGGTATTTTTTTTTTTTGGTACTCTTCTAGGAGTTACAAAATTATAGTGTAGCAGGCACCAGGAAGTTATGACTAACATTTCATTTTTAGATGGATTTTTTGTTTATACTGACGACATGTAAATTAGTAAGCTAGAACAGTAGTGCATAATAATAATTACATTTGAAGTAATCTGCAAAATGTTAATTATTTGACCAAAATAAAAGGGATCATATAAATGCATGCTATTTTTTATTCAGTACTGACCTGAATAAGATATTTACATATAGTCCACAAGAGAAAATAATAGTTGATTTTATAAAAAAAAGTTCAAAAGTCCAGAAGGAAAAACAATGCATTAAAACTTTTAAACAGAATTAAAATGCGTACTTTTTTCTAATTTTGCCTAAATATCATTTTTTTTTCATTTAGTACTGTCCTTCAGAAGCTACAGAAGATGTTTCCCAGAAGACAAAATAAGTCAAATTTACCCTGATCTTCAAATTAATGCATTGTTTTTCCTTTTGAATCATTAGTGTGTGTTTAAATCTTTTGTAATAGTTGCATATGAGTCCCTCAGTTGTCCTCAGTGTGTAAAGATGAATCTTAAAATCATACAGTCATTTATGGAAAGGGTTGAAATACACAAAAATGCTGAAAAACCAAAGAATTTGTGGGACCTGACGGATTTTTCTGAAGAATATCAGGCAGTTTAACTGTTCAGGACAAACAAGGGACTCGTGAACGACTATCACCAAACAAAAAACCCAGCTGTAGATCATTCAGGTATCAACACAGTGTTAAGAATCAAGTGTATGTAAACTTTTGAACAGGGTCATTTTTCTAAATTCAACTATTATTTTCTCTTGTGGACTATATGTAAATGTCTTTTGTAAAACATCTTATTCAATGTAAACGTTTGACTTCAAATGTATATATAACTATTGCATTGACTAACAGCATTTCTCACTCAAATTTAGATTTCCGTAATGTAATTTACAGTTTGAATATGCAAAGAGAGTCCCAGTGTATTCCAGTTTATCTTGTATCCCTCATTTAGCTATTTCAGATATGAGGAAGTGCTAAATGTGGAATGGCAGGTGGAATTGCATTTTCTGCTAATTCATGATAAGGAAGTGTACAATGAGCCACAGATGGGCCGTGTTACTTTGGAAAGCACCGTACACACCGTAAACCGTAGCGCCCTGTTTTACAACCTAACCTTAACCTCTCCCTCTAGTCACCTTCGCTTAAGAATTACGAGATAAAGCAATGCACTTCCTTCCAGCATGTTAGTCTTGTAAATTTACAATCACTTTCTTGCATACACTTTCTTAGCCTGTAGACAAATCTTTATAGGCCTACGTTGGCCACGAGTTCACACAGGCCTTCATTTTTTTACACTGTGTGCAGACAAATCCGGTTAATACTAGCATGTCAATGAATGCGCCAGTTAGCGAGGAAGTGGGGTAAATGTTAGCACCAAAAATAAACTTGACCACAAAAGGCACATGGTTGACTTAAAATACAGAGTTAGTCATAGCAATATGAGTGTAAAATCCCCTGCCTCGGTGTACAATTGCTATGGGGTGCGTCTGTGTTAATAATTGTGACTGTGTGATGTGCAGATGGAAGCCATGGATGAGTGGGCAGAAAGCAAAAGGATCCGATCGAAGGTCAAGGGAGTTTGTGTTGCATCATAATTTGTAGCCTAATGTCAAGTATTAGGTGTTCTCATATCTGGTGATGTTTTTTTCAATGCACTGATCTGTTTTTTGCTTCCATAACTTGTCCTTTTTCAGTCTAGTGTAAAGACAACATGTTTAAAATAGGGATGCACCAAAATGAAAATTCTTGGCCGAAGCCGAAGCCAAAGAAAATTAAACACTTGGCTGAAGGCCGATTACTGAACACATTTGTTTTGTGTTTTTCCAACATGTATTTTGCCAATTCTTTTCACCATTGCAAAAATTAAATGGCCAAAATGTGCTTTTTACAGTTTTGTCTTACTTTTCAAAAATAAAAAATCAATTCCAAAACAACAATTTTAAAATATTTACTTAACACTGAACATTTGTAACATTCTAGTTAGGGCTGCTCGATTTTGGCAAAAATCATAATCACGATTATTTTAGTCAATATTGTAATCACGATGATGACTGGGTCCAAAACTTTATATTAGTGATTAATTTAAATATAGCAATACAGCAGAAAAAAGATACAAATACAAAAAAACAGTGCTTTAAAAAAAAAAAAAGTTTTTTTCACTGTAAACATGCTTTGTTTCTTATTAAAACTACAAAAGTCCTTCATTCAAGAACAGTGAGTGACTTTTCACCTTGTATTTTTACATTTTATTAATATTAAAGGTTGTATCAGCGATTTCTAGCCTAAAACATAAAGTGTCAATTTCAGCTGACCTTTCATCACGATCCGCTCGCTGCCTGCCCCATAAATTGTCTGTGAAAAAACCGCGTCTCTCTGGTCAGCCTAGGGTCCGAGATATGCCAAAAAAACAATCGGCACTACCAACCTTTCCACAGATAAACAAACAGTGTTCCAACCAATCAGCGTCAGGGGTTTGGTGTTGTGGACTTTCCTACTGGTGCTGGGATGTGAGGGAGGCGGAGCGAAAGTCCACAACACCAAACCCCTGATGCTGATTGGTTGGAACACTGTTTGTTTATGTGTGGAAAGGTTGGTAGTGCCGATTGTTTTTTTTTGGCATATCTCGGACCCTAGGCTGACCAGAGAGACGCGTTTTTTTCACAGACAATTTATGGGGCAGGCAGCGAGCGGATCGTGAAGAAAGGTCAGCTGAAATTGACACTTTATGTTTCAGGCTAGAAATCGCTGATACAACCTTTAAGCAGAGACAGCAGAAGGAATATTGTTGCCGCTTTAAGCGCCACACGGACCCAATATACTGTTACACACGTATTTTCATTCTCAACTGTTTATGATCATTTAAGACATAACTGACAAGGGTTTACATGAATAATCACTAAGCGCCTCATTTTGAAATATTTTTGCGTGTAATTGACCGTTTAGGCGCGCATCTTGAGTTAAAAGATAACTTTACATGTCCGTGTTTCTGCTCCGTCTCTGAGCGCAAACACAGAACAGCGCAAGTTCATAGAATAATTTCAGTTGCCAAACATTCGGTGCATCCCTAATTAAATATACATTTAAAGGGATAGTTCACAAAAAAAAGAAAAGAAAATTCTGTCACCCAAATATCGTTCAAAATCCGTTAGACCTTTGTTCATCAATATTTTTAATGAAATCTGAGAGCTTTCTGACCCAGCATTGACAGTAACACAACTACAAAATTGTTCAATATAGTCATTATTTTTGTTTGCTTTTTGTTTACTTTGCGCCATTATAACATTACGGTTGAACCACTGATGTCTACCTTTCTGGGCCTTGAACATGATAGTTGTGTTGCTGTCTATGCAGGGTCAGAAAACTCTTGGAGTTCATCAAATATCTTAATCTGTGTTCCGAAGAAGAACAAAAATCTTACGGATATGGAACAACATGAGGGTGAGTAATCAATGACAATTTTTATTTTTGGGTGAACTATCCCTTTAAAGGTAAGAAACTCATACAGGTTGAGAACAAGTGGAGGGTGAGTAAATAATGACCGAATTTTCATTTTTGGGTGAGCTATCCCGTTGCTCAAATAGTCCTAGGCTATTGAAAAGTCACTGGTTTTCAGTTAACAGGTGGTTGACAGTTTGCTAGGTGGGTGGTGGGTGCTTATCTAAAAATATAAGCTTATTTGTTGGCAAAAATCCCTTTGGTACTATTATAATGGAGCATAACCAAATGTGAAGCCACTTCTGTCTGGGACTGACACCAACTCGTAGGAGGGCTGATGTGTAACACATTCTGTGCAACATTACATGGACACTAAACTTTCCCTAATTTTTTTGTTTGAGTAGCTGTGGGTTTCATGGGTTTGGGGGGGTCTTGCAGGTTGGAAACTATGAGAAATTTGGGCTGTACCCTAAACCTGTTCTGCTGCATTGAAAATAACCATGCTTGTGATCGCCCCCTGGTGGAACCTCTGCTACTCACTTATGTTTTTTACTTAAAAATGCAAACTGGTTGAATACTGTAGCATGAAGGTAAACAACTTTTGCTGTCCTTTAGAGCTACAAATCAGAGTAGGCTGACTGTCTAGCCAGATTTAAAATTTTTTAGAAGGTCACAAACACACCAGACCTGTCTTGGAACATCCAAGCAGTGAAGTTACCATCACTTACCGTCTCAGAGTGGGCGGACTTGGGCGATGTGTTAGCCACATTAAGACCGTCAATGACAATATCAAAGGGAGATCTCTGCTTCACGAAACTCTTAAACCTGTTAAGCTCCTGTACAGAACACAAACAAGTGGTTATTCTTAAAATCATTACAAGATGCAGTTATTATACATATAAATGACATACACCTTGCAGAATCTGCAAGATGTTAATATTTGACCAAAACAAGAGGGATTATACAAAATGCATGTTATTTTTTATTTAGTACTGACCTGAATAAGATATTTCACATAAAAGACGTTTACATATAGCCCACAAGAGAAAATAATACTTGAATGACCCTGCTCAAAAGTTTGCATATGTTTGATTCTTAATACTGTGTTTTACCTAAATGACCCACAGCTGTTTTTTTGGTTTAGTAAAAGTTGTTTATGAGTCCTTTGCTTGTTAAACTGCCCGCTGTTCTTTAGAAAAATCCTTTCGGTCCCACAAATTCTTTGGTTTTTCAGCATGTTTGTGTGTTTGAACCCTTTCCAACAATGACTGTATGATTTTGAGATCCATCTTTTCACACTGAGGACAACTGAGGGACTCATATGCAACTATCACAGAAGGTTCAAATGCTCACTGATGCTTTAGAAGGAAAAACAATGCATTTAGAGCTGGGGGGTAAAAACTTTTGAATGGAATGACGATGTGTGTATTTTTCTTATTTTGCCTACATTTTTGTTCATTTAGTACTGCCCTTCTGCACACTTACATGTTTCCCAGTGGACAAAAGAAGTTGTACCCTGATCGTCACCCCCAGCTCGTAATTCATTGTGTTTCCTTCTGAAGCTTCAACTTCAACTGTATACTGTTGTCAAATAAGTGGTATATATTTGGTGTAAAAAAAAAAAAAAAAAAAATCACAATTTTGCAATTTATATACACAAACATTGCAATCCTTCTATGTTTGTTCTAATGCTAAAACTAGTCAAAAAGCAAAGACGCAGCATCATGCACTCTTGTAACCTTCAGTTTTACTAGAGGAACAGACGGTTACTTGGATGTAAGGGGGTCTTCTATGTATATTTCCTCACTTTGGTGTTGTGCAGCACATTGCACAAGAGAAAAGCAACCGGTGTTGCACAAGACAAGGATGACAGCTAAAAGCTTTACGCCGAATTGAAAACATTACAGTTAGTTCTTAGAATGGACAGTTACATCAAACCAGTGTTGTTATTGTTAACCACAACCATTAAAAAAAAACATCAAAATATATGAAATATTTTGAAAAACAATATATATGAAAAACAAAAATAAGAAATGCTGTTTGAAGCACGTTCGATAACATTTAAACAAGTAAATTTATGTTGAAGTACTTAAAATACAACTAAAATTAAAATACTGTAATGATGCTAAAAATACAGCTTTAAAATCACAGGAATAAATTACATTTCAAAATATATTCAAAAAGAAAACAGTCATTTGAAACTCAAGGTAAGGTTAAAATATTTTAAATTGCTACGTTTTTTGCTTTACTTTGGATCAAATAAATGCAGGCTTGATGAGCAAAAGAGGCTTCTTTAAAAAAAAAAATCTTACTGTTCAAAAACTTTTGACGGTAGTGTATATATAAATATTAGATGTAAACATAAAACTTAAAAACCTAAATGAAAATGAGAATGTCACCTTGGAATCTTACTGAAATAAAATAAGCTGAAGTACTAAAATTACTAAAAATAAAAATAAATAAATACCAATTCTATAACATTTAAATACTATAACAAGTAAATTTATGTTGAAGTACTAAAATTACAACTAAATATAAAATACTAAAATAACATTAAATTCAATCTATTTTTTAAACTAATACAAATTATAAAAGCAAATAAAAATGACTAACATAAAAATAAAAGTAAATTCAACATATGAATAAATCCAATAATGTCGGTGCCGGTAGTCTTATGGGCAGTGTGCCAACATAACAGTACAACCAAAAATATAACTTAAAAAAAAAAAAACCAAGCAAAGGAGGATTACATACACTAAATTTGGACTGTAGTCTTTTGTAACTGCAGAAAAATGATCGGTTTGAGAAAAAAATATATTATTTTTGCTTTCCTGTTCGGTGATGCTAGCAGCTCAGAAATGACACTTGTCACCTTTAAACTCAAGATTGTTTTTGAAAAATCACGAGGCCCTGGCGGGTGACATTTATGGCAAACAGATATATCATTGTAAGTGATCCTGCCTGAAACATACATATCAGATTAAGAGAAGAGCTGAGAGATATGTGCAGTCATGAATGTACAGGAAGTATAAGAGCAAAGCAAACACTGTGAGATAAAGCAGTGTGTTCACAGATAGTCTGACAAGTACTGGCCAAGAACTGAACATACTGTTTTCTTTCTGTCAGAGCATTGTACAAAAGCAACTTTATTGTCTAGCAATTCTATGAATTCATCCCGGGATAGTTAAAAATGCTTTTGACTTTTCCTAACTGTGTTGTTACAGGAATACAATAGAGGTTCAAAGAGAACTTGACCACACCTGGCTCACCTTCAAAAGAGTAATCAGGTTGTGTTTAGCTGAATAACACAAGAGCATGCAGGCTCCTTGAATAACAGGGCCAAAAAAAAAGCTAGAACTTCCTTGTTCTTTGTTGTTGTTTAAGAAGAGGCTGAAATACCTCCCGAATTGTCCTTGACATAACATGTAAACAAAACAAGGGAATTTCCAGATGGACTGGGGCCAGGTCACTCCCTCACCTGTCTGTCCTCGGGACTCAGAGCTGCAAACGCCTTTTGATTTATTAGCTTTATCTTCATAGCAAAGTGTAATGTCATGCACACTCATGCCTAGAACTCATCAGTAGCGAACAAAGTACACAAATACTTAATAGTTAATATACATATACCCCGATGAAGTATTACATAAGTAAAAGTAGTAGACAAACATTAACTTAGTCAAAAAACAAAACAAAAACATTACTGGTCAATAGTTTTTGAACAGTAAGATCTCTTCTGCTCACCATCCCTGCATTTATTCGATCCAAAGTTCAGCAGAAATAGTACAATTTTGAAATATTTTTTATATTTAAAATAACCGTTTTCTATTTGAATATATTTAAAAATATAATTTATTCTTGTGATCAAATCAAAATTTTCTAAATTATTACTCCAGTCTTTTATTATTATTATTATTATTATTATTATTATTTAAAACAGTTGAGTAATGTTTTTTTTTTTTCAGGATTTGCTTGGAGTCAGTATATATATATATTTTTTTTTAATTATTGAAATTAATACTTTTATTTAGCAAGGGTGCTTTAAATTGTTCAAAAGTGATTATATAGACATTTATAATGTTACAAAAGATTTCTATTTCAGGTAAATGCTGTTCTTCTGAACTTTCTATTCATCAAAGAACCCTGAAAAAAAAAATCTACTCAGCTGTTTTTGACATAATAATAATAATAATAATAAATGTTTTTGAAAAGCAAATCAGAATATTAGAATGATTTCTGAAGGATCATGTGACTGGGGTAACGATGCTAAAAATTCAGCTTTAAAAGACAGGGATAAATTACATTTCAAAATATATTCAAATAGAAAATGGTTATTTTAAATAGTAAAAATATTTCAAAATGTTACTGTTTTTGATGTACTTTAGATTAAAAAAAAATGCAGGCTTGGTGAGCAGAAGCGACTTCTCTAAAAAAGATTAAAAATCTTACTGTTCAAAAACTTTTGACCAGTAGTGTATATATAAATATTAGATGAAAACATAAACTTTAAAAACCTAAATGAAAATGAGACTGAAAAAAAATAAGCTGAAGTACTTAAATTACTGAAAATAAAAATTAATAAAATTAAAATGAAAAAAAAAAACTCATATTAAAATTCAAAGTGGAACTATAAAAAATAATTCAAAACATTTATAAAATATTATAATAGTATGGTTTTTAAATTGTAAAATGATTTTAAAAATGATTGCTAGAAGATCTGACAAACAATTAAAAAGAAATGGCACGTAACAGTGATTTAAACATCAAATTGTGAAGACTGAAATAAAACGTCAAAATTTAAAGAATACTTTTTACAGTGTTTAAGTAACACTAAAATAACACTGATTCACAAATGAATCATTCCACAGAATCTGTAAACCAGTTCAACAGGCACATTTATTTAAAAGAATGATTAATCTTAAATTGGACATAACACTTCGGTTTCATTTTCTGAATAACGAGCAATTGTAAAAAAAAATGTAAACATAGTAGAGGAAAAAGAAACTTATTATGCATTGCAATGCAGTCATGCAAGGTTTTTCCAAAATTAAAACTCTCCAATAAATTAAAAATATTTAAACAATGACATTTAGCAATGGAGAAAAAATACTTGTTTCTTCCTCAAAGTTGAGGAAACAACAACAACAATGTGGTGAAGTAAAGTACAACAGCTAAATACACAATCCTCTGTTTCATACACACAAAGCTGTGTTTGTCAAAACCACAGGTATTCCTAGACTGTCAGGTGTCTGGAAACCAGCGCTTTCAGTTCTGCCTGAAGCGTGAGAATTTTCCTTCTGAAATTCCAATTTCCGCTCCTCCAATGCACTAATATGCAAAAACGGATGATTGCGACCCGCAAGTGAAAACAACACGTTACAAAAGAATAAGTGCAGCTATTTTGCATGCTAAAAATCCTGTTAAGTGTGTGTTAAGTAGCAAGTCTGTGCTACTGGGTGAGAGGATGCATGACTGGGGGAGGGGTGAGAGCGCCACGGACAGCTAGAGGGGGGAAGGGGAGCTGGATATTTGGGGAATTCCTTTTTGGTTTTGGTGGGGGTTAGCGGTTGGCAATCAGTTGTTCAACTCTTAAAATTTTTTGCAGCATTGGGTAGGGTTAGTACTTTAGGCATGGGACAAATTGAATCCAAACATGCAATTTCACCTATGTGCATGCAAGATGTTGACAACGAAGGTCTAGCATTGTAAGTGCATTTTTTTATTGTGTTTTGGTTTCGCTCTGCATCCTCTCATGGCCATGGAGAGGTTATGTTGAATGGGAACAGGAACACCGGGGATTCCCCAATGGTGTCGAGAGGTCACGTGCATGCGGTACCAGATTGCCGTGCAGAACTCTGTGTACCTACAAAATGGGTGTGTCGGGAATATGCACATTCAAAACAAGTTTAATCCAGATTTGATAGTGATCACAGGCTAGTCCCCCCCCCCCCCCCAAATATACACAATGGCCCATAACAATCAAAACATGCTCCTTCAGCCTTACGTGATTATTAACACCATGTACAATTGCAAGCTTTTGCTTGAATCGTTTAAAACAAATAAACTGCATTTTGTAAATCCTAAAAAGTACCTGCTCCGTTTTGTTCAAAGCATGCATGAAATTCCAATGAAATAAAAGGCAGCCACGTGAAAATGGATAGAGAACAAAGAAATGAAATGGATTACAGTATGTGAAAACCACTGTGCCCCACGGCAGACATTAATGAAAAGGCATCTGCAAGTCCTGTACTTTTCCTTATTACAAGCTGGCTGGCTTGAAACAGGAAAAACAGGCTCCCCCTGAAAAACTGCAGGCGACTAATTGTAAGGAAACTAAAAAAGGGGCTTTTTTTTTGCATCATTTGCATATTATATTTGGATTTCCGAATTTGTTAATAACAATATAGTGCATTAACCAAACACCTTGGCCACAATTCAAAAACAGTTTGTGTAACTGTGTATATATTATATACACTTCCAGTCAAAAGTTTCTGAACAGTAGGACTTAATGTTTTGTGTTTTAAAGAAGTCTCTTCTGCTCACCATGCCTGCATTTATTTGATGCAAAGTACAGCAAAAACAGTAAGATTTTGAAATATTTTTACTATTTAAAAATAACTGTTTTCTATTTGAATATATTTTAAAATCTAATTTATTCCTGTGATTTCAAAGCTGAATTTTTAGCATCATTACTCCAGTCACATGATCCTTCAGATCATTCTAATATTCTAATATTCTGATTTGCTGCTAAAAAAAAAAAAAAACATTTATTATTATGTTGAAAACAATTGAGTAGAATTTTTTTAGGTTTATTTGATGAATATACTTTGATGAATATACTTTGTACTTTGGATCAAATACATGCAGGCTTGGAGAAAGCAGCAGAAGAGACGTCTTTAAAATCATTAAAAATCTTACTGTTCAAAAACTTTTGACTGGTAGTGTGTATATATATATATACACACACACACACACAAAACAGACTGAAATAAAAAGAATGAAATAAATTTCACTTTATATACACTACCGTTCAACAGCTTGTGTTCAATATTTGAAAAATTAATACTTTTATTCAGCAATTATGCACTAAATTGATCAAATATGGGATGGTATTTCAAATAAATGCTCTGTATTCATCAAAATTTCATGACAAAATACTTTTTTTTCTTTTTGTAATAATACTTAAAACTTGCATGCATATAATGTGGAAAAAACATTTTTCATGTTTAAAAGTACATATATTCCATATAATCTCAAAGTTACTATGAGTTCATGTGTAATAACACAATAAGCTATTTTTTAAAACATTTAAAATGTTGTTTTAATGAAGTTTAGCATGTCACAGTAGGACACAGTAGTCTTTGCGTGGCATGTCACGTTAACCACCCAAAAAAACCACCCATTTTTTCCCCTTTAAAGGCAAAATGCTCTGTCTAGGGGTTGTTAAACGCTTCTGCAGAGTTTAGACTGGGGGTGTTTTAACTGTCTGCACTGGTTTCAGTTCATAAGGCGCTGCTGCAGCGATGGCGGGGGGCTGGAGTCCATGCAGTGCTGCAGACAGACAGGCAGGCAGGGACTTTCCAGGGTCACTCATGTGAGAGGCTTTTGAGGGCTGAAATGTGAAAGCCCATTGTGTTGCGTTTTACAACAGCAAAAAGCACACAAGCAGTACACATGTCTCAGCATCAATCATGTGCACGACCAAATTAGAGATTGTTTATGGCTATACTGAGTACTTTGTTTTTGTGTACTGAATAAAAATGCCCTTTTCTGAGACAGTGCTTGGAAGCTGAATGCGTTTCCCAAGCATGAGAACGGTGTTTGCAAACAAACATGACCGTTCTCTCTGGGAAATGGAATTTTAGAGGAGTTGCTTGCCTTGTGACCTTGTGTCTTCAGTTGGACTGCATTCATGAGCTTTCTAAACAGGGGACCCGACAGACACATGAAGGAACATGTGTTGGAAAGCCCCTGCATCATATCTAAATGTGGAACTAGACAGGATCACATGCTTCTGACATCTATAGACCCCACTGCCTGAAAAAAGCAGCCCTCTGGACAACAACATCATCTAATTCAGGGGCAGACTCCATTTAAGACGGAGCTCAAAACTGCATGGAACATCTTCTAATTCTGGACGGCTACACAACTTGCCTATCATGTAGTTGCAGCCTATTTGGTGCTACACAGAAAACAGCTTTAGGTTTTAGTCTGTGTCATTATTGTTTTATAATTTTCAAGGAGGAAATAATCTAAAAGGATTTAAAAAGCAGGTAACATGTTTAACATGTATAACACACATAACGTTAATCAGTGATGTAAAAATGTGAATATACGGTGTATAGGAAGCTATCGCCATCTAGTGGAGGCAAACGAAACTACATAATAAGGCCTTACTAAACTTCAAACAACACATCTTTTACAAAAAGGTGAATTTCAGAATCAGAAAGTTATAAATAATAACAAATATTTTTGCATAAAGATTAAACACGTTTTAAGACCATTAAGATTATTTGTGACATGCTTTTCATGACAATTAAGCACGTTTTTTGGTAATACAGTTGAAGTCAAAAGTTTACATACACCTTGCAGAATCTGCTAAATGTTAATTATTTTACCAAAATAAGAGGAATCATACAAAATGCGTGCTATTTTTTTATTTAGTACTGTCCCGAATAAGATACTTCACATAAAAGAGAAAATAATAGTTGAATTTATAAAAATGACCCCGTTCAAAAGTTTACATACACCTGATTCTTAATACTGTGTTGTTACCTGAATGAGCTGTGGATTTTTTTTCTTTAGTGATAGAGCCGGAAGTGAAAACCTTTGAACAGAATGAAGATGTGTACATTTTTTTTTACATTTTACCTAACCTAACGCTACTTTACCTAAAGCTAAAGAAGATACTGTTTCCTACAATTTACCTTGATCTTCAAATTCAAAAAGTCTTAATGCATTGTGTTTACTTCTGAAGCATCGGTGAGCATTTAAACATTCTATAATAGTTGCATATGCGTCCTTTAGTTATCATCAGTGTGAAAGGATGGATCTCAAAATCATAGTCATTGTTGGAAAGGGTTCAAATACACAAAAAGGCTGAAAAACCAAAAAATTTGTGGGACCTGAATATTTTTTTTTTTTTGAAGAACAGCAGACAGTTTAACTGTGCAGGACAAACAAGAGACTTGTGAACAACTATCACCAAAAAAAAAAAAAAAAAAAACATTCAGTGGATCATTCAGGTAACAACGGTATTAAGAATCAAGTGTATGTAAACTTTTGAACAGGGTCATTTTTATGAATTCAACTAATATTTTCTCTTGTGGACTATAAGTAAACATCTTTTATGTGAAATATCTGATTCAGGTCAGTACTAAATAAAAGCAACATGTATTTTGTATGATTCCTCTTATTTGTAAAATAATTAACATTATGTAGATTCTGAAAGGGGGATGTAAACTTTTGACTTCAACTGTATATTTAATAAGCTAATAATTCTGCCAATAGATGTTATTAATTTATTAAAATATATATTATACAATTTTTCACAATTAAAATAATATATTGTGTTAGTATAGTGTTTATTTATATTTTGAATTGTCTTTTATTTTTATATTTCCCATTATCACTGTAATGACTTTTGTCATTGCTGTTCTTTTTTTAAATATTTATATTTAGCTATAGTTTATTTTTAATTCAGCTTTAGTTTTAGACATTTCAGTGCTTAAGTTTATCTTTTTCATCTAGTATTTAATATTTTATTTTTTCCAGCTTCAAATACAGAGAAACACCATCGGTGTAACAACACTGGTTTAAAGGTTGATTTTATCGATCTAAAATTAACTTTGGTAAATCTACCATGGTAAAAGAAAGCTTTAATGTAGAGACAGACCTCTGGTGTGGTTTTCTTGAAGACATCACTTCCTTCTATCACTTTCTCCATCACTTGGTCCTTCAACTCAGCATACTCTTTCTCAGTCAGTTGAACGGATTCCAGTGAAGCCTTGCAATTTTTGCACTGTCCACTAAAACACAAGACATTTCCACACCAATAATCAATTAAGAATAGTCCATATTGACAATATATGTGCCCCTGGCACACAAAACTTTTAACGTCTTAAGTAGCATGGGTATATTTGAAGCAATAACCAAAAATACACTGTATGGGCCAAAATTATTAATTTTTCTTTTATGCCAAAAATCATGTTCCATGAAAATATTTTGTCAATTTTCTACAGTAAATATATCAAAACTTAATTTTTGATTAGTAATATGCATTGCTAAGAACTTAATTTGGATTCATTTGCATTTTTTTTTTTTTTTTTTTTTTGCACCCTCACAGATTCCTGATTTTTAATTTTATTTTATTTTTTTAATAATTGACCCTCATGACTGGTTTTGTAGTCCAGGGTCACATATTTAAAACTAAAAATTAAAATTAGTACCTGGGGGCCACATATGAAAAATTTCCACTCCATTTCTGATCCGGTAAACTGTGCAGATGGAGAAAATAAAACAGTTGAAACAAAGACTTGCAATACGGGAAACATTTTTAGAAACATTTTAAAAATCTATACATACATATTTACAGTTTTATAACATAAAAATGACAATATTAGAATATGTTATGTTCTTATTACATTTACCTCTCAAACCAAGCTTTGATAGTTTTAATCAGTGGCTCCTCTGGGTAGATCTGATTATCTCGCATATACGAAAGAACAGAAAAGAGTTTGTCCTCATGTCCATGCTGAGTGATGCCGCTCTGAAACAGGCACTGCCATGTGTCCTGATTCGGTACCAGACCCAGTTCAAGGAGCTCATCGTACAGCCTCCAACTTGTCTCAGTGTCACCATGAAGTGCCGCCCCAGTAATGGCATCACTATAGTTACGAGGAGATGGCAAGATGGCCTTTTTCATCCCCTCCAACACCTCAAGCGCTTCCCTCCAGCGTTCAGTTTGACTGAAACCTTTCACAAACAGGGACGAGGCTCCAGGGTCAAGAGACTTAAAGCAAGTTCTCATGATGTCGTAAGTGTCAAACACCTCAGAGTGGTGCCCACCCGAGACACACAGTGTGAGGTACCTCAAAAGGACTTCGTAAGACAGGGTGCCTTTGTCCTGAACCACGTAGGCCAAGAGAGATTTGGCGATGTTGACATCTGCGTTAGTCTTTAGCAGTCTATTCATCATGTGCACCTCGAAGTGATCAGGTGTGGAGAAACTCTCTTTGAGTTTTGCCCATTCGGATGCGGTTGGCGGATGATCAGGAAGGCAGATTTTTACAGATTTTCTGGCTCTCAAAGGTGGCTGCTCTTCTGTAACCACCCTAGCTTTCTTTTTCATATATTCAGCAGTTCTTTTGGCCGTTCCAGCGGTGAATACTGAATTTGGGAATACAGGCCTTGTTTTAGGAGTGAACCATTTTTCTTTGGAAGCTTGGCTGTGTGCTTGTTTGTCTCCTTTTGTGCTGTAATATTGTGTGTGTGGATTTACGGTCAACCTGACAGCACGCATAATGTTTTGTTGTGGTAAACAAGCCAAAGCAGGCCTGAAATACAATGGGTTGATAACCCAGGATGTGAAGAGATGCTTTATGCATGTCCTTGATTTTGACACAACAAGAGATCCCATTTTTCTACCAGTATACTTTACTTTTCAGACTACGTGCTACTTTAAAGATGTAAAACGTATAATAAATCACTTATTTCTGTCTCAAAATCGCATTGGTTTTTAAATGAAGGTTCGTTTTAGCGTTCAACACACATGCAATAACACACTAGCTTTCTAAAGTTATATTTGATAGTATTTATATCTAAAATTAATAGATATAAATAATATTCAACAACTTATCTTCTGAAGGAATGGCTTTGTATTACAGCACATAGTCTTGAGTTCCTCTGACACATTAGGATATCGAATTTCTTCTTGAATTGTCGAATTGTTCGAGTTCTTGAATTGTAATCATAAGGCAAGTTCATGCCAGTGCGAGCGGCCATTCGCCTCCTGTGTAACGTTAGTCGCACCTTGATTACGTCACCCTCGCGCCATTCGGTCAGAGATGTAAACAGTCCGTCAACCGCCTTGGCTACTCAAACATATTACAGTTGTTTTAATAATTAGTAATTTTGTTAGTTTAAAATATATTATGATCGAATAAGGTAATAATGGCAAACGATAAAACTGCACACTGGAAAGATTTACTGCGGAAAAGACTCGCCTCGGCGAAACAAGGTAAGATGATAATGAATGTTAGCTAATTAATAACTAAAGAGAATTATAACAAGATAAAGAAACGATGTTTTAAATAACATAAAATGTATACACTTGTATACCAGTCAACTGGTTTAATCACTCTAGATGGAACAAAAATGTCGCTTACGAAAATGTACCGTGATTTTACTATAGTAACACTAAGTGTGGTAAACATTATATATACTGCAAATGTTGTAGATTTAGACTATATTAAACATTTATATTAGAGGACTAAAGGATTATGGGTTAGGTACAACAAATATAGTTTGTTGTACAGAAACCATAGTAACTCTACTCTTTGTGGGTAGTTACTTATCTACAAAATCTGTTGAAAAATTAATATGATTGTGCTGTAATTTATAAAAGTACTTCTAAAGACTTTCACGAGTATCATTTGGTCAAGCTTAGACATTTACACTACCAGTCAAAAGCTTTTTAATGTTTTTAATTTATTTTAAGTCTCTTCCGAAGTACAGCAAAAACAGTACAATTTTGAAATATTTTTACTATTTAAAATAACTGTTTTCTATGTGAATATATTTTAAAGTGTATTTTATTCTTGCGATTTCAACGCTGATTTTACATTATAAATGTCTTTATCATCACTTTTGATCAGTTTAAAGCATCTTTGCTAAATGCAAGTATTCATTTCTATCATTTTTTCCCCCTAAAAATGAATGTATAGTGTATAATGTTACAAAATCATTTTATTTTAGATGAATGCTGATCTTTCTGTTTATCAGAGAATCCTGAAAAAATGTACTCAACTGTTTTAAATATTGATAATAATAATATGTTTCTTGAACAGCAAATCAGCATATTACAATGATTACACAAAGATCATGTGACACTGAAGACTGGAGTAATGATGCTTAAAATGCAGCTTTAAAATCAGAGGAATAAGTTACATTTGAAAATATATTTAAAAAAAAATAATTTATTTTAAATAGTAAAAATATTTCACAAAATAAAAGCAGGCTTGGTGAGCTGAAGAAAAACTCACTGTTCAAAAACGTTTGACTGGTAGTGTAAACTTGACTTTAAAAGTTTATTTATTGTTGTGATATATGAAAACTTGGCTAATATGACTTTCATATGTAAAAAATATGAAACAATTGGTTACACTTCATTTTACAATGTTTTTGTTACAGTGTAATTATACATTTAAGTACTGAGTAATAATAGTTAACTACATACTGTATGTTTAGGGTTTGGTACAGGGTTAGTTTAATGTAATTATGCATAATTTATTGTTATTACTATAGTAAGCAAACGTAACACGTGTAACAAGCTTAACTTTAACATTAAGCATTTCTTAGATTCTTAAATGCTTAGTATTTATTAAGACTAAGTGATGGAGACATGAAAATTTATTAGATTGCTGGAATGTCCCTGATAATGAGGAGCCATGCATAGTTTTGCTGATGGTTACTTTGATTTGACTGTGAATAGTAAAATATGGAGGAGGTTTGTACAGTGTAAATATTCATAAAGTGTGTGCTAAAATCTTTTTTTGTATTGAGCAGATGGCAAGACGGAGGAGGAGAAGAAAGTAGAAGAAACGGAATTGTTCACCAAGTATTACAATGAATGGAAAGGAGGCGAAAAAGGAGAATATGATTCATTTAAACACATCCCACGCTTCTACTACAGGGTGAGCTGATCACGCTCTAATCAGTAATTAGAATACAGTGTTATCACATTTATTTGATCAAAACTACAGTAAAATTTCAAAGAACTGTCATTTTAAATATTTAAAAAATGTAATTAGGGGCCAAGCAGTGAAGGTGTGTAGGCAACTATTATATCCGTTGCCGTTTCTTCCGCCTTTGAGTCTATGGCAGCACATAGAACCACTTGCGGGAAAGATGTGAAATTTGGCACACTGATAGAGGACAGTCTCAACATTAACCATGGCAAATTTGGAGTCTCTAACTAAAACTCTCTAGCGCCACCATTGGTCCAAAGTTTCAAACACCAAAATTCAAGAATCCTAAGGTTTAGGTTTTTTTTTTTTCTATTTTTAATTGTTCAAAAAAAACTACTTTTTCGAACTTATCCTAGATGGTTTGTCTGATTTTCACTAAAATGAGCTCAAATCATCTTTAGACTATGGTGGCAAAAAGTTATGGAATTCAAGTAGATTAGTCAAACCGCTCTCGAATAACGCACAAATTAATTATACGAAAAATACTACTTCTTCTTCTGTTTCTTCCGCTCTTGAGTCTATGGCAGCACATAGAACCACTTGTGGGAAAGTTGTGAAATTTAGCACACTGATAAAGGACATTCTCAACATTAACCATGGCAAATTTGGAGTCTCTAACTGAAACTCTCTAGCGCCACCATTGGTCCAAAGTTTCAAACACCAAAATTCAAGAATCCTAAGGTATAGTTTTTTTTTCTCTATTTTTAATTGTTCAAAAAAAAAATACTTTTTCGAACTTATCCTAGATGGTTTGTCTGATTTTTACTAAAATTGGCTCAAATCATCTTTAGACTATGGTGGCAAAAAGTTATGGAATTCAAGTAGATAAGTCAAACCGCTCTCGAATGACTCAAATTAATTCTACAAAAAGCATGGTGTGTGTTATAACAAGCATGACCTGAGTCTACCTGCATTGTTTCTGCACAGTGCCACCTAGTCGTCAGGAGACACAAAAAATGGTTATTTTTGATTAAAGCTTCTCAATGGTGTGGCCAAAACTGGTCTCTTTAGATTCGGTGCATCATGCCGAGTCAAACCATACCCAATGTCATTCCCATGTCAGCCATTTTGGGTGTCGGCCATTTTGAATTTTGTCACAAAAATGCTATATTTTGTGAACACATAGCCGTATCACTGGTTGTCTTCGACAGTATTCAAAAAGTTTGGTCAATAGTTATAAATAATTTTCTAAAAACACTAATAACTTTTGTTTAAATAAGCCTTTTGTAAGGAAACTGGTCTTAGTCTATTCCTTTGGTCGTGCTGCAAATATCGATACCAACTATGCCAAAATTGGCCTAACTTCCTGTCCACCATTTTGATTCATGTTGAAAACCTACTTTTTCGAAGTCCTCCTAGACTTTTAGTCCGATTTGCACCAAATTTGACCCGGATCATCTTCAGACCATGCTGGCAAAAAGTTACCTCACACCACATCAATTTGGTAACAGCACCACACAATAAACTATTCATTAACCATTCATTATGAAATTTCCAAAAATGCTAATAACTGTAGATTGCGGTAGCCTTTTGTTATGAAGTTGGTATCAAAATATTCCTTGGGTCATGCCGACAGCATAGATACCAATTATGCCACAGTTGGCTAAAGTTCCTGTCCGCCATTTTGATTTATGTTGAAAACCTACTTTTTGGAACTCTTTCTGTTCATCCGATTTTCATCAAAATTGAATCAGATCATCTTCAGAGTGTACTGACAAAAGGTTATGGATTTCATGTTGATAGATGAGCCAAAATGACTCTAAGGCTTTGACATAATGACACCAAACTTTGTGTGTGCCTTTGTCACCTCATACTAAACACACTACATTGATTTGATAACAGTGCCACCTGTTGGTCAAACGTGATAAGCCAAAAAATCATATTACTAGGAGTTCTACATTATTTTTCTGTTTTTTTGACTAAAATCATAAAATCACTTAAAAGGCCTCCTTTACTCATTGTTGCAGTTGGTCTGGTGCTCCATCCCATCCTTAGCTCCTCATTTTCCATTTGGTGTGCTTAGCCCTGTTTTTAGTGTCACATGATCCTTCAGAAATCATTCTAATATGCTGATTTGCTGCTCAACAAACATTTTTTATTAATGTTATCAATGTTAAAAACTGTTTTGCTGCTTAATATCTTTGCTTAATCTGATTCTGACCTCCCCAATATTTCATATCAGCTTCCTGCAGAAGATGAAGTCTTGCTGCAGAAACTCAGAGAAGAATCAAGGGCAGTATTTCTCCAGAGGAAAAGCCGGGAACTACTAGACAACGAAGAGTTACAAGTAAGAGAGCATTTTTTGGGTTTTACCGTTTAGTTATGTGTTTAAATGTGTTTTGTATTTAGTCTTCTAAAGTATTTTTTTATTTTCCCACAGAACCTTTGGTTTCTTCTTGATAAGCATCAAGTGCCGCCCACGACCGGTGACGAGGCCATGATCAGTTATGAAAGTTTCCTAAAGGTTGGAGAAAAAGCAGGCACCAAATGCAAGTAAGTGCATCATAGAAAAGTGTCTAGTGATCAATGAGTTTCACTAGATACCGTGAGTATGACTGGCTAATTCGTAGGTGGACAGTGCTTATATGACTCACTGATGTTTGTTTTATAATCATTACACCCCATCAGGCTTTTCTTCACCGCCAGAGTCTACGCCAAACTGCTTCATAATGATCCATATGGGAGGATATCAATTATGCAGTTTTTCAACTATGTCATGAGAAAAGGTATTTTTAAATTCTCTTCTGTCATTGTATTCTCATTTTATAATGCCAGATAATTATGTCAGTGCTTAAATGACTTTGAACATAGCAATACGGATGTGATGATGAATCATGTGTTCATCTGCATTTTTTGTTCTGGCAGTGTGGCTGCACCAAACTAGGATTGGTTTGAGTCTTTATGATGTGGCAGGACAGGGTTATCTCCGTGAATCGGTAAGTAATCTCATTTTACACTCAGAAAACAGTCAATATCAGTGTTTTTTTAATCACTTTTATTGTTTAACATAAAGACTTTATTTCTGCAGGATTTGGAGAATTACATTTTAGAGTTAATTCCCACACTCCCGCAACTAGATGGCCTGGAGAAATCCTTCTACTCATTTTATGTTTGCACTGCTGTTCGCAAGTTCTTCTTCTTCCTTGATCCTCTACATACTGGTAATTCTCCTGTGGTCATGCTGTTTTTTTTTTTTTACAATTTGCCTTTTAATTTAAATCAAAGCACCTGCAGACATTATTTAAATGTTACCCTGTGGACAAACTGGAATGAAAAGAATCATTGTAATGTTTTGTACTCGCTCTGCAGGGAAGATAAAAATTCAGGACATTCTGGCTTGCAGTTTCCTGGATGACCTACTTGAGGTAGTGATGCTTGCTCAAGTGAAGCTATATAACTAAGATAAAAATATCTGTATAAATGGCAAGAGTTATTGTTTTTGAAAAAATTATGCTTGCAAATGGTGCATTTGTTTGATTAAAAATGCAGTAAAACAGTAATATTGTGAAATAATAATACAGTTTGAAAGAATTGCTTTCATTTTAAAATTGAATTAATTCCTGTAAATGACAGTTAAATCTCCAGCATCATTACACCAGTTTTCAGTGTCATTTTCTTTCATTCTATCCATTTTCTTATCATCAATGGTGAAAACTGTTGCTAAACAGATTTATTCATTTATAGCTTCGGGACGAGGAGCTGTCTAAAGAGAGTCAGGAGTCCAACTGGTTCTCGGCACCTTCTGCTCTTCGAGTTTATGGTATGCCTGCGAAATACACTTAATCAATGTTATATAAGTTAAATCTTATGTGTTAATCCTCATGCGTCCTGTTTACAGGTCAGTACCTCAATTTGGACAAGGACCATAATGGGATGCTCAGTAAGGAAGAGCTGTCTCGCTATGGCACAGGAACTCTAACTAGTGTTTTCCTAGACCGTGTCTACCAGGAATGCTTAACCTACGATGGTGAAATGGTATAACCCTCTGACATAATTAATAATTTCCATTAGACCAGGGGTGCCCAACCCTGTTCCTGGAGATCTACTATCCTGCAAAGTTCAGTTCCAACCCTAATTAAACACTCCTGAACCAGCTAATTAATCTCTTAGGTAGCACTTGATAATGACAGACAGCTGTGTTGGAGCAGGGCTGGAACTAAAGTCTGCAGGTAGGTAGATCTCCGGGAACAGGGTTGGGCACCCCTGCATTAGACTAAGAGCTAGATTAGAGAAAATCCTCTGAAACACTACTGTTTAAACGTTTGGGGTTGGTAAGATTTTAAAAGAAGTCTCTTATGCTCATCAAGGCTGCATTTATTTAATCAAAAATGCAGTAGAAATTGTGAAATATTATAACAATTTAAAATGTAATAAATTCCTGTGATGGCAAAGCTGAATTTTCAGCATCCTTGATTTGGTCATCAAGAAACATTTCTTATTATCACTATTGAAAAGAGTTGCGCTGCTTAATAATTTTGCGGAAACTGATTAATTTCCTTAAAAAAAAAATGTACTGACCCCAAAGTGTACTTTTAACTTTAAACATGAAATAAAATATAATATTCTTACGTGCATGAGGTTTCCTACAGGATTTATACATCAATGTTTTAAACTTTTTTTTTCCAACACCCCCATTTAGGACTATAAGACCTATCTAGACTTTGTGCTGGCTCTAGAGAACAGGAAAGAGCCTGCGGCTCTCCAGTATATATTTAAACTGCTGGACATGGAAAACAAAGGCTATCTCAATGTATTTGCCCTCAACTACTTCTTCAGGGTAAGGAAAGGTTTTTTGAAATCAAGCAAAAGACAGTTGAAGTCAAAAGTTTACATACACCTTGCGGAATCTGCAAAATGTTCATTATTTTATCAAAATAAGAGGGATCATACAAAATGCATGATATTTTTTATTTAGTACTGATCTGAATAAGATAACATAAAAGATGTTTGCATATAGCCCACAAGAGAAAATAATAGTGGAATTTATAAATATGACCCTGTTCAAAAGTTTACATGAATGATCCTTTTTTTTTTTGTGATAGTTGTTCATGAGGCCCTTGTGTGTCCTGAACAGTTAAACTGACTGCTGTTCTTCAGAAAATTCTTTCAGATCCCACAAATTCTGTAGTTTTTCAACATTTTTGTGTTTTTGAACTCTTTTTCCAACAATGACTGTATGATTTTGAGATCCATCTTTTCAGGACAGCTGAAGGACTCATGCAACTTTTACAGAAGGTTCAAACACTCACTGATGCTTCAGAATGGAAAATGATGCATTAAGACCTGGGGGTGAAAACTTTTGAACAGAATGAAGATGTGTACATTTATCTTATTTTGCCTAAATATCATATTTTTTTCATTTAGTACTGCCCTTCAGAAGCTACAAAAGATACATGTTTCCCAGAAGACAAAATAAGTTAAATTTACCCTGATCTTCCAATTCTAAAAGTTCCAATAATAATTCAACTATTATTTTCTCTTGTGGACTATATGTAAACGTATTTTTTGTGAAATATCTTATACAGGTAAGTACTACATAAAAAATAACAAGCATTTTGTATGATCCCTCTTATTTTGGTAAAATAATTAACATTTTGCAGATTCTCCAAGGTGTATGTAAACTTTTGACCTCAACTGTACATTTGTATTTTGTATATTTACACTAAGCATAAACTAATCTATTCATCTGTACTATCAGGCCATTCAGGAACAAATGAAAATCCATGGGCAGGAGCCAGTTTCCTTCCAGGATGTTAAGGTAAATAGCCTTTATATAGTAATAAAACAATCTAACAGCATGTAGGGAAGTGTGTTTTGGGTCATGAAATGGAAGGTGATCAAATTGTTGTATCTGCAGGATGAAATCTTTGATATGGTAAAGCCAAAAGATCCCTATAAGATCACATTACAGGACCTGGTGAACAGCGGTCAGGGTGATACCGTCAGTAGCATCCTCATCGACCTCAATGGCTTCTGGACTTATGAGAACAGAGAGGTGCTGGTGGCTAATGACACCGACAGTAACACAGCTGATTTAGATGACACATGACATCTACTGGCAAATCAAGTTGTGCTATTGGACCAAGAGAAATGCACAGAATAGCTCAATTGTATATTGAAATGTTTATTAAGTAATAGTATGTACAAAACAAACTGTATTTTTTTTTTCACCTACATTATAGAAAGGTAGGTGTTTTCACCTACATAATACAAAATTATTGTACACAAATAAATTACACACTCTTCGAAAATTAAATGCTTCTTTTGTGTGTGTCAGAGGGGAATTGAAATCAGATCTCATGGGTAAATCACACATTTACATACACACGAACAATAAAATAATATTTGGTTAGAAAAATAACTTCTTGAATGTCAGCTCTGAAAACACTGACTTTTGAAAGAGGGAATATTCCCATCTAACAGTTTACGCTATTTTTGACGACTCCTAGCATTATCAGTAACATAGAGATTATAAGTACTCACATTTTACAGCATTGTAAAAGATTGATAATCCATGCAGTCGTTATAGTGCTTATAATTATTAAATTGTACAATGAATTGTTGTCGTGACTAAGAGAGGTTTTATATGGAAGATTATTTCCACCACTGAATAGAAATTAAGTAAAAAAAAAAGGAATAGTGAGTTTTTATCAGTTTTTTTTCCTTGCAATTGTGTCTATATATCTTATTTTGCAATTGCACTTTTTTTAAATTCAGGTTAGGTGTCTAAAAAACAGAATTGCAAGAAGTAAACTCAGAATTCTGAGAAAAAAAAGTCAAAATTGTGTGAATTGCAAGGTATACACTACCAGTCAAAAGTTTTTGCACAGTAAGATTTTTAGTGTTTTTTAAAGATGCATGCATTTATTTGATTCAAAGTACAGCAAAACTGTACAATTTTGAAATATTTTACTATTTAAAAAAACTGTTTTCTATTTGAATATATTTTAAAATGTAATTTATTCCTGTGATTAAAGCTAAATTTTTAGCATCATTACTCCAGTCTTCAGTGTCACATGATCTTCTGAACTTTCTATTCATCAAAGAAACCTGAAAATATAATAATAATAGTTGTTTTTGAGCAGCAAATCAAAATATTAGAATGATTCCTGATGGATCATGTGACTGGAGCCACAACGCTAAAAATTCAGCTTTGAAATCACAGGAATAAATTACATATAATTTATATATATATATACATAAAATGTTCTTTTAAATAGTAAAATATTTTTAAATTTGACTGTTTTTTATTTGTACTCTGGATCAAATAAATACAAGCTTGGTGAGCAGAAGAGACTTATTTAAAAAACATTAAAAATCTTACTGTGCAAAAACTTTTGACTGGTAGTGTAAATTCGCAATTACCTTTTTTCAAATATTCTTATTCTATGTCAGAAATAAGCTTCCATAATTTTTTGTATGGCTTTGTAATATGATTAATAAAACAGTTCTGCATTCATGTAAGATGAACTTCCTCTCCAAGAAAGGAACCTAACTTATTAATTATGGTAAAAACCATCTAACATGCTCAATCAACTGAACAGTATTTTAAGAAGGAATAGGGGCAGGCACTTTATTTGCATCAGGTGTAGCATGTGCTTCTTGCTCCAGTTCAAAGGTCACATTCACAAAAGAAGCAGTTGCTTCTGGTTGCTCGATCTTTGGAGGCTGGCCCTCCTGATTGTGCTGCTCCTCAAAATGACGTTCTGCCTCCTCAGAGAGACGGTTCTCCTCCTCTTCTTCCTCCTCCTGCGGATTACACATTGTTAGGGTCTCACAATGTGAATGCTGTTCAATTATAATAGCGGTGCACATACCTCTTTCTTCATCCTGTAGTACTCATCAATTGCATACTGATATTTTGGTGTCGTGATTCCCAGCAGCGAGGCCATTTTCTCTCCAAGATAGTCACAAACTAAATATTTGGGTTGAAATGTTAATTTCATACCATTTTTGCATGACTAAATGTCACAGGCTGGGAAGAGTTTTATTACCTGAGACGGTTGAGGTAGCCACTCTCCACATTTGGAACCAGACATATGGACCCCAGGTTAGTTTTGCCTGTAATCAGATGCAAAAAGATTATAAGCTGGAAAAGCAGCTGAAACTATACACATTTATTAATGATTTGATGCAACCTACCGGATCCACTGTACTTAAAGTTTTTGCTTTCTCTGGCTCTTCTTCCTCATCTTCATCTGTACTGTATTCTTCCATGGTTTCACCAGATGCAAAGTAGATTGTTCTGCGAGGAATCTTTGGCTTCTTTTTGCCCAGATCTCCAAGTTCCACATTTTCAAAGTCCTTCACCACTGTAGAACTCTAAACCAGCAGATACATTTATAAACTTTAATAATTGCTAACTTTAATTTAGCAAGAACTTTACACAATGTTACAGAGAGATAGATAGACCTACAGTCAAGCCCAAAATTATTCATACCCCTGGCAAATTCTGACTTAAAGTTACTTTTATTCAACCAGCAAGTTTTTTTTTTTTACCGGAAATGACACAGGCTTCTCCCAAAAGATAGTATGACGATGTACAAGAGGTACCATTGTGGGAAAAAATATTTCTCAGCTTTTATTTACATTTGAACAAAAAGTAGCATGTCCAAAATTATTCATACCCTTCTCAATATTCAATAGAAAAGCCTTTATTGGCTATTACAGCAATCCAACGCTTCCTATAATTGCTGACCAGCTTTTTGCATGTCTCCACTGGTATTTTTGTCCATTTGTCTTTAGCGATGAGCTCCAACTCTTTCAGGTTGGAGGGTCTCCTTGCCATCACCCTGTTTTTTAGCTCCCTCCACAGATTCTCAACTGGATTTAAGTCAGGACTCTGGCTGGGGCACTGCAAAATGTTAATGTTTTTGTCTGCTAACCATTTCTTCACCACTTTTGCTGTGTTTTGGGTCGTTGTCGTGCTGAAATGTTCACTGGTGCCCAAGGCCAAGTTTCTCTGCAGACTGCCTGATGTTGTTGTTGAGAATTTTGATGTATTGCTCCTTTTTCATGGTGCCGTTTACTGTGATTAGGTTCCCTGGTCCACCGCCTGAAAAACACCCCCAAAACATGTTCCCGCCACCATGTTTGTCAGTAGGGATGGTGTTCTTAGGGTTGAAGGCTTCTCCCTTTTTACGCCAAATGAAGCCTACATCATTTTTGCCAAACAATTTAATTTTTGTTTCATCTGACCATAAAACAGAAGACCAGAAGTCTTCTTCTTTGTCCAGATGAGCATTTGTAAATGCCAAGTGGGCTTTTGTGTGCCTTATCTGGAGAAGTGGTGTCTTCCTTGGTCTGCGTCCGTGGAACCCAGCGGTGTGCAGTGTCTGTTGGACTGTCTGCCTTGAGATGTTGCCACCAGCAGAGCCCAGATTCATCAGGATGGCCTTGGTGGTGATCCTTGTTTACCTCTCTCACTATTCTCCTGGCCAGCACAGGTGTCAATTTTGGCTTCCGACCACGTCCTCTGAGATTTTTCACAGTGCGGAACGTCTTGTATTTTTTATTAATACTTTGCACTGTAGCCACTGGAACTTCAAAACATTTAGATATGGTCTTATAACCCTTTCCTGACTTGTAAGCAGCCACAATGCGCAGCCGCAGGTCCTCAGTGAGCTCCTTTGTCTTAGCCATGACAGTCCACAAACCAACAGCAGAGAGCTTCTGTTTTTCACCTGTTGAGTTGATTAAAACAGCTGTTCCCAATGAATCAGGGTAATTAGGATGCTTTAGAACAGCTTGGACTATTTGGAATGGTATAGAACTTTGGATTTTCCCATAGACTGTGACAGTTTGCAAAGGGTATGAATAATTTTGGACATGCCACTTTTTGTTCAAATGTAAATAAAAGCTGAGAAATATTTTTTCCACAATGATGCCTCTTGTACATCGTCTGTGAGAAGCCTGTGTAATTTCTGGTCAAAAAAAAAAAAAACTTACTGGTTCAATAAAAGTAACTTTAAGTCAGAATTTGCCAGGGGTATGAATAATTTTGGGCTTGACTGTATATAAATTACGTTATTAGATCTTAATATTATATTTCACTATTTTTATATAAATTAAATTCGATACGTAAACTTATGTTACGTAAATTACACTTGTATATTATATGTGACCCAGGAGCATAAAATCAGTCATTAGGGTTAATTTTTTGAAATTGAGATTTATACACTATTTGAAAGTTTAATAATAAGCTTTCCATTGATGTATGGATTGTTAGAATAGGACAATATTCGGAAATATTTGAAAATCTGGAATCTGAGGGTGCAAAAAAAAATCTAAATACTGAGAAAATCGCCTTTAAAGTTGTTCAAATTAAGTGCTTAGCAATGCATATTAATAATCAAAAATTACGTTTTGATATATTTACGGCAGGAAATGTACAAAATATCTTCACGGAACATGATCTTAACTTAATATCCTAATGATTTGTGGCATAAAAAACAATAATTTTGACCCATACAATGTATTTTGGCTATTGCTACAAATATTCCCGTGCTACTGAAGACTGGTTTTGTGGTCCAGGGTCACATATAACATATTTACACACCTTACATTGGGCCTATGTTTGTTATCAAACTGTTTTCTAAGACATAACAAACAAGGAAGTAGAATGATTTATCTCGACTGTTGTCTATATCAAAGCAAAGTATGTAATTCCATGGCGACTCACTTATTATATTTAAACATGACTTTACCTTCTCTGTGTCCATAGTTTGTCCCAGAGACACGTTAACATTTGTGAGGTACAGTGACAGATCAGCCATGTCTTCTTCAGCTCTTTCTGTTGCTTTCTTCGAGCTCTCTTCCTCCTAGCAGCGTCAACCAGGAAGTGACATCACATGTAAACAATTCCTATTTAAATTGATTGTTTGACTAGAAAACGCAATAAAACGCTGTAAAACGCTGACGGTTCTACAAAAGACCTATAAAAGATCTATACACATTTATATTTAAAGTTATTTTGATCCAATCTGACTCCAGTCTGTTCAATGCAGTTAATGTTAATGCAGAGGTCTGAATTTTTCAAACGGATTTTAGTTTTGTCCTGTCATTTTGTAGTTTTAGTAGTACAATAATTATTTTTAAAAAAGTGAACCCTGGCCACAAAACTAGTCTTAAGTAACACGGGTATATATTTGTAGCAATAGTCAAAAAATACATTGTTTGGGTCAAAATTATCGATTTTTCTTATTTTTCTTATCATTAGGATATTAAGTAAAGATCATGTTACATGAAGATATTTTCTAAATTTCCTACCACAAATATATCAAAACTTAATTTTTGGTTAGTAATATGTGTTGCTAAGATCTTCATTTGGACAACTTTAAAGGCAATTTTTTCAATATTTAGATTTTTTTGCACCCTCAGATTACAGATTTTGAAATGGTAGTATCTCGGCCAAATACATCAGTCGAAAGCTTATTTATTCAGCGCTCAGAAGTGTAAAAAATTTACCTTTATGACTGGTTTTGTAGTCCAGGGTCACATATGTATTTCTATTATGCATTTTGTTATATATTTAATTCCGATTTCCAAAATTGACCCTTATGGCTGGTTTTGTGGTCAAGGGTGACAAATATGAATTCATACCTAGCTTTATATAAATCTATAAAATGTAGTCTCATCTGGAGTATTCATGACATAATCAACTACATAAGCGCACTATATTTATACACATATGTATTTCTATTATGCATTTGTTATATAATTCAGATTTCCAAAATTGACCCTTATGGCTGGTTTTGTGGTCCAGGGTCACAAATATGAATTCATATCTAGCTTTATATAAACCTATAAAATGTAGTCTCTTCTGGAGTATTTATGACATAATTAACTACATAGGCACACTATATTTATACACATATGTATTTCTATTATGCATTTGATATATATTTAATTCAGATTTAAAAAAAATGACCCTTTTGACTGGTTTTGTGGTCCAGGGACACAAATATGAATTCATATTTAGCTTTATACAAATCTTTCAAATGTAGTCTCTTCTGAAGTATTCATGATATAATCAACTTGAGTACACTATATTTATACACATATGTATTTCCATTATGCATTTTGTTATATATTTAATTCAGATTTCAAAAATTGACCGTTATGACTGGTTTTGTGGTCCAGGGTCACAAATATGAATTCATATCTAGCTTTATATAAACCTATAAAATGTAGTCTCTTCTGGAGTATTCATGACATAATCAACTACATAAGCGCACTATATTTATTCTGTAATTTAATGTTTTAGGCATCATTACGTGCCACCGCTTCTTACGTCACCCTTTAATTGAAATATTTTCTTTAATGTTTTTCCTTTCATCTTTTAATGTGATAATAGCACAAATGCTAATAGCCTAATTCATAGCTCCTTACAAGTCAGATTATTTGCACAAGTATGAGGCTCATTTTGGCCAGCATGATTAATCTTTGAAAAGATTTTAATTTCGCACAAAATAATTACCAAAGCTGATTTGTCTTTCCTCGCCCAGATCAAGTTCAATCAAAAAAGAATGGCTTACTGTTGTCTGCACTGCCAGTAAAACTTGTCAGTAGTGTTTTTAAAATGACTAATAAATGAGAACTAGCACCACCTTACTCATGACTTTTGTGCCTTTTCATGTCTCTTTTTCTTAAGTAGCACAGGTATATTTGCAGCAATAGCCAAAAACAAGTTGTATGGGTCAAAAGTGTTGATTTCTTGAAGATACTTTGTAAATTTACTACCATAAATATATGAAAACTTAATTTTTGATTAGTAATATGCATTGCTAAGAACTTTATTTGTACAACTTCAAAGGCAATTTTCTCAATATTTAAATTTTTTGCACCCTCAGATTCCAGATTTTCAAATAGTTATATCTTGGCCAGATATTGTCCTATCCTAACAAACCATACATCAATGGAAATGTTTAAATCTCAATTTTAAATACTGATTTTGTGGTCCAGGGTCTCATATGTATTTCTATTATGCATTTTGTTATATATTTAATTCGCTTTTTAAAAACATACACTGTATACAATGTAAATATTTCCTGGATTATTTTAGAATCATATTATTTTCTTTCTTTCTTTTGGTTTTAAACACAATGACAACATACAGCCAATGGTTTAACTTTTTTGAAATAATATCACGTTTTTTGTCACTTAGCATAATCATTATACAATAAAATATTTACCTACCTTTGTATTTTAGGAGGGGGTCATCATATTTAAGGGTCCCTGGAATCGGATTATTTGAAAACCCCTGTGTTTCACAGCTAAACTCATATTCGGAGTCATATCTACAAGTCTCCATTATTAGAAAATGTCATTTTTTTTATTTTCAGGTCTCTAAAAGTTCTTTTCCATTATTTTTTTATTTTTAAATAGAAATTCCAACAGTGAAATATGTGAAAAAAAAACTAAAAGTTAATAAATCATTAAATCCTAAAGTCAATGGAAAGTAGCCTACCATTTGGTGAAGCTGCATGGACCAGAAAAGCAGTCAATTTTAAAAATTAAGATTTATATACCATCTGAAAGCTGATAAATAATATTTCCATTGATGGTATGGTTTATTAGGATAGGAGAATATTTGGCCGAGATACAACTATTTGAAAATCTGGAATCCGAGGGTGCAAAAAAATCTAAATACTGAGAAAATCGCCTTTAAAATAGTCCATGACCTTTACTTAATACCCTAATGATTTTTTGGCATAAAAGAAAAATCGATCATTTTGACCCGTACAATGTATTGTTGGCTACTGAGCATATACCCGTGCTACTTAAGACTGGTTTTGTGGTCCATGTGCACATGGATATTTGATTCCAGTGATAAAAGCGTCTGAAAAAGATCAGAAATTAGTGCCTTGGTTAAAAGGAAAATTCCTGCGCCCTCTTTCTGCCACTCGTTGTATGGCAAAAATAAGGCATTTTCGGAAGGAACCACTGCAGCCACCTAATTGCCTAAAAATGCATTACACGAAATAAACAGTTAAATTAACATTACCAAACACTAGTTGTGTCTAATAGTGTGTACGTTTCAATATAATATATTTACATCTCATTTTCGCTCAGGACGTGCACATCATCGCCTGATAGATGTCATGCGGCCCCTATTAGAAAATCAAAAGTGGACCGATCCAGTAGTATTGAAAGCAAAGCTCATCGCGCAGTTGTTTGTTTTCAGTCAGCGCAGTAGCAGGGCGGAGAGGAGAGGCACGGAGTTGTGTAACGGTTACGTTTTTAATCTTCATAGCATCTTTCCAGCCTCTTGCCATGGCTCTGTGCAGCAGCGTCGGAGCCTTGGCGTTACCCAGCGAGCTTATCGTTCACATATTCTCCTTCCTGTCAGACCGAGACAAGCTCCGGGCCTCGGCCGTATGCTCTCGCTGGAGGGAGTGTCTCTTTTACCCTGCGCTGTGGACGGAGCTCAAGCTGCGCGTCGGTGGCGGATCGAACGGCGGCGGATCTGGATCAGAACAAACCCCGCGATTAGAGTTCCTTATGCGCAAGTTCGGTTCGTTCGTGCGGGAGCTGCAGCTGGAGTTCGCCCCGCTGGACGGCTACTTAAGCCCGCTGCAGCATGGAATGGAAGCCGTCGAGAGCAACCCGCAGTTCGCGAAAGATGCGATGGTGACATATTTGGATCAGGTGTTGTGTGTGCTCGGCAGTCTGCGTAATAACAGGTATATGGATTTGGCCACGGTTTGCATGCGTTGGTGTTGACATTACACCCCCTTTCTGGCTGCATTGCTTTGCTTACATTTGATGAGCACCAGCAGCCAGCCATAAACAAACCCTGCGCATTACGTAACGCTCATGTCTCAAGCATCGCATGGCTGCCTGCTTTGTGCCTAACCAAACTGCTATCACTTCCTAAGACAAGCTAAACTAACTAGTAGCAATTTTTGTTGCTAGTATTGTATATTGCTAAAAATACTTCATTTACTAGTAAGTAATCCAATAATGACTCACTATTTTTACTCAGCCTCACTAGTACATCTTCAATGTATCCTAGTACTAGTCATTGTTCCGATGGTTTTGTATTTTATAAATAAACAAATAAAAATATATTTTTATTTTAAAATACAATTGAGCTCTGGGGGGCATCTGTGATTCAGATACCAATTTTTCTCTTTCAACTAGTCTGTGTTCAAATAGTTGGTACCTGTTCATCTTTATTTGCTTGATTTTACTAGTATCTCTTTTTAGACATTAGTAGCTGTCCCAGTTGTTAAAAGTGACTTGTTTTTGTTGATTATAATTTTTTACTTGTCCCATGTAATAATTAGCCAGAATGACAAATTTATAGTTAGATTAAAAATGAAGTAAGAGTGTGTGTGTGTGTGTGTGTGTGTGTGTGTGTGTGTGTGTGTGTGTGTATACACTGCCTTTCAAAAGTTTGGGATCAGTAAGTATTTCTGCTTATTCTGCTGATAAATGCTGTTATTTGATTTAAAAATACAGAAAAAACTGTAATATTATGAAATATTATTGCAATTTAAAATAGTGGTTTTCTGTTTTAATATACTTTAAAATAGAATTTATTCTTGTGATTTAAATGCTGAATTTTCAGCAACATTACTCCAGTCTTCAGTGTCACATGATCCTTTAGAAATCATTCTAATATGCTGAATTATTATCAATGTTGGAAACGGTTGTGCTGCTTAATATTTTTTGGGAACCCAGGATACTTTATTCAGGATTCTTTGATGAATAAAATGTTAAAAAGAACAGCATTTGTTTAAAATGGAAATCGTTTGTAACAATCTGTACAACCATTTAAAAGTTTGGGGTCAATAAACTTATTTATTTTTTTGAAAGAAATTCATATTTTGAATCACTAAGAATGTGTTGAATTGATAAATAATGCATATCAAAGACTTATATTGTTAGAAAAATTACTATTTTAAATAAATGCTGTTCTTTAACTTTATATTCATCAAAGAATCCTGAAAAAGATCAAGGGTTCCAAAAATATTATGCTGCACAACTGTTTCCAACATTGATGATAAAAGTAATAAATCGATTAGAATGAAATTAGAATGATTTTCGAAGAGTGGTGTGACACTGAAGATTGGAGTAATGATGCTTTGCATCACAGGAATAAATTATATTTAAAAATATATTTGAATAGGAAACTATTTTTTAAAACTGTAATAATATTTCACAATATTACTGTTTTTTTCTGTATTTAAGTAAATGCAGCCTTGATTAGAGTAAGAATAAAGACATTAAGAATCTTACTGATCCCAAACTTTTGAATGGCAGTGTGTGTATATACATATGTATAAATATAAAAAAATCCTTAATTTTAGCTATTGCAGCAATGTTTGTACTATACTAAATGTATATTAAACTGGCCAAAATATATTATATTATTTATTCAGTTGCAACTAGATTAACATAATATATTTTAGTATATAATATATTTAAAGTACTAGTACCTAATAAATAAAATAATTACTGTAACTGTAATACAACTGAAATAGAACAAGTGGAGTACATTCTAATCTTACGCATTTGTCCTTGTTTGATGTCAAAGTTTGCAAGTTGTGACTAGTAACAATTGTTTTGGACAGATTGTGATTGCAACTGAAAAACATTTTAGTTACTTTTGAAACTAGTCTTGGAAAGAATAAGCATCTTAACATAAAATGCATGCCAGTTAGAGTAAATGTTGAAACTTCTAAACTTCTAAACTCCCACAAGCCTTACTGCATTGTTAACATTCTAACAGAATCTTTAGAATCTTACAAAACAATGTTTGAACAAGACTGGCTTTGTGTTTCATGATGTTTCCTGATGCTGATTGTAACCTACAATTCTGTTTATGCACAATAGAAAAGAACTAGAAGGACTCCTAATCCAGCACCTGCCATTTAAACAACAGTATTTAGTTTGTAATGTGCAAAGAAGAGAAAAAAGAGCTGAATATAGATACTTTGGTGTAGTGAGAGTTTAATAATTGGTTGATTCTTTGTATCAGACACTTAAACGTAAGTTTAATACAGAGTCTGTAGTGGTAATAAAATGACACTTTCATGAGATGATCTTGAAGTTTCAGGGACAGTGTTTTTGTGTTGTGAATTCCAGTTTGGTATCTTAATGATTAAGACCTTATGTGATATCAAGTCATATTTGAATTGAGAATGGACTATCCGATGTCTGTCAGTTTGTTTGCTCTAGTTTGTTTACATTTGCAAGCTGCGACACTCACACTTCCTCTTTTTCCTCTGTAGAAACCTCCAGAAGCTGAGTATCTATGGGGACACATGCATTCTTCAGGATGATGGCATTTTGGACAGCTCTTACCTCAGCCAAGTCGACCAAGGGGGCAAGAAAATGAAAGAGTATGTTTTAAAGCTATCTTTCTCTCATGTTAACTGATTGCAATCTGATATTGAAATGGCAAACTCGGCAGAAAAAAATCTAATCAAGGAAGCTGGCTTTGCAGATATTCTAACTGTCTTGTTAGGTCTAGGTATAAGAACTAGGCCTTTAATTCGAGTACTCCATTTAAAAAAATCCTTGATTGCAATTTGCCAATGTCGGGTAACCGGCAAAATGCCAGAAGCGGACTAGAATCTATGAAATGCATTTTAAGACCACTTTCCAAGGCTGCGTGATATATTAAACCCATTTAAAAAGCATAATGCTAAAGTAAATTCACAAAAGCTATGATTAATTAAATAAATATATGCAATGTAGAGTGACTGCGTTAACGGTAAATGCTGCTCCGCACAAACTGTTATCATTTATGTGTGGAGTGTCTCTGCATATTATTGTGAGTTTATTATAACGTTCATCTGGGAACGCCATTTCATCAGATTTGTAGGGTAAACCATTTATAAACCTATGGAAATATATCATTGTTTCTCAATATGCTAACTGTTTGTCGCGATTACAAAATAACACATTTTGATGTCCACATATTCAAGAAATGACAGTGACTGTAGCATTACTGTAGTAAAGAAATTGCTAAATATTAAAGATTAAGTGGACAGTTGAATTAAATGTCGTTTAGTCAATATTAAACAATGATTAGATCTGCAGTAAAAATGTGAAAAAATTGCAGTCATTTGTTATAATGCGTAATGTACATCAGTTCTATCTTTTATAATGCATTATGTATTTTTACAGCTTTGTTCCATTAAACCATGTGATTACTTGCTTTTGATACTTTATTTAAACTGATTATTATTGACTCATTGCTATTATATGCATTTTAAGTCATTTTAAAACTTATTACATTACCTAATTAAAGCCTCTTTTTATTACCACAGAAACATTAATTATAATTATACGATTACTCGATTAATCGTCAGAATAATCAACAGATTACTCGATTGCCAAAATAATCATTAGTGACAGCTTTAATAGGAACTTAGTCTGTTTTGGATTGATCCATGAAGCAGGTTTCATTAGATCGTGCTGGTTTTAACCCCTTTTTTTTTTTTTTTTTTTTTGAAGAAATTAACAAAGTTCAGCCAAATAAAGTTAGAGTTTTTAGCATAAATGGACTGTAAAAGCCATAAATGTAGGTTTACAATAAACACTTCTCATTATGAAAATAGCCACAGAAGCTGGCATGAACTTAACAAGCATTTGTTTTGGGCTGTGTTTAGATTTGAATACTAGCATATTGAACACTGTATATGCTGTGTACTTTTTACTGTTTAAAAATAGTATTGCTATTGGAAACAATGGCATGTTACATGTCATTTCTACATTTTATGTAGAAATGTATGTTTTAGCATTTTTTCAAAGGTTTATACTCACCAAGGCTGCATTTATTTAATAAAAATACAGTAAAAACAGTCATACTTTAAATTGTAAAAACATTTCACATTAAGTTTTGTTTTAATATATTTTAAAATGTAATGTATTCTAGCAAAGCTGAATTTTCAGCAGCCATTACTCCAGTTTTCAGTGTCACATGATCCTTCAGAAATCATTCTACTATGCTGATTTGCTACTTAAGAAACATTTTATCAATGTTGAAATGTGTGTGGTTTTTTTTTTTTTTAGGTTTCTTTAATGATTAGAAAATTGGAAAGAAAAGCATTTATCTGAAATGTATTTTTATTTTTTATTTTTTGTCAAATTTATGTCTACTGTTATTTTTAATTATTTTAATAATAAATAAAAAATTCCTGATAATTTACTCACCCCCATGTCGTCCAAGATATTCATGTCTTTCTTTCTTCAGTCACAAAGAAATTACGTTTTTTGAGGAAAACATTACAGGATTTTTCTCCATATAGTGGACTTCAATGGATTGAAGGTTAAAAATGCCATTCCAATGCAGCTTCAAAGGACTCTAAATGATCCCAGCTAAGAAATTATGGTCTTTGTTATCTAGCGAAACAATTGGCTGTTTTACAACTACAAATGCTCATCTTTTCTAGATTTTTGTAAACACCAGGTCAGTACTTCTGCAGCATTGTAGGACTATTTTTGAAGTCGGAGGACAAAATGAGATGGGAGTTTTTTGAGATACCCTAACTGTATTGAACTGGAGTGCACAGAAAACGCAATGTGCATCGCAGTGCTAGACAAGACAAGCATTTGTGGTTAAAAAGTATATAAATTGTAAACTGTTTAGAAAATAACCAATGGTTTCGCTAGATAAGACCCTTATTCCTCGGATGGGATCTTGAAGAGCCCTTTAAAGCTGCAGTAAAACTGCATTTTTAATCTGTTGAGCACCATTGAAGTCCACTATATAAAGAAAAATCCTGGAATGTTTTTCTCAAATGTAATTTTGTAGCGACTGAAGAAAAAAAAGACATTAACATCTAGGATGACATGGGGGTGAGTAAATTATTAGGGAATTTTTATTCTGGAAGTGGAGTAATTCTTTAATGCATCCAAAAGTATTAACATTTAATAGTAAAAGTGACTGCCCTCAAACTTCTGAATGTTTTATGTTTAACTTTAAAAATGACTTATTGGAAAGATGTATGATTATTTAAAATGTGTTCTACTTAAACCTGTTGTTCTAGGATCCAGCAGTTCTTTGAGGAGATCCTGTCCAACAGCAGGCAGTTGAAGTGGTTGTCATCTGCGTTCATGCTTGGTGTGGTGACCCCCTGCTCTCTAGCCTCGCTCTCCAACCCCAGCACCAGCTCCCTCGAGCACCTCAGTCTAATCGACAACCAGCTGCCCAGCCTGATTTCCACCGTCGAAGTGGAAAGGCTCACTAACCTGCGGTCTCTGTCGCTAGACTTCTGCGATTTCACCACAGACATGTGCCGGCTCCTCGCCTGCGGTGAGCGAGCGCCCCTCCACCGCCTCTCCCTCTTGCTCAACGGCGCTGCTTTGGACGTCAAGCCTTTGGATGGTACCGCCACCGAGGACGACTGGAAAGCCCTGGTCCGTCGTAGCACCAACCTGCGCGTCTACATCATGGGGATGGATGTGTGCAGCCAGGACCTTCTGCGTGTGCTGAAGCCCAGCGTGCCCCTGGAGCGGATCCATCTGGATAGCTACAGCACACTGGTGACTGATGGGGTTGTGGAGCTCATCTCACAGCAGTACCATAAAACCCTCAGCCACTTCATCTTGATGAGAGACGACGCTGGATTCCCAGACCTCAGCGTCAACCGCAACGAGGACCCGCTGGTTCTCCTCGTCTGGCGCTGTGTGCACCTTGCTGTTTTGATCATTCATGGTAGGTGGACATTTTTAACTTTTTCAGTTGCCTTTGGCAATTCACTGATTTGAAACGTGGGACAAAACGGACTAAAGTTTTTTGAAAATACTGACAAAACAATCATATTCAGAAACGAGTGTATCACAGTGCTTTTTAGATTTTGAATGCTTTTTAGATTTTATTTTTTTATTTATTTTTTTTAGGTCAAGTTTAAATGTTTTATATATAAAAATACAGCAAAAGCAGTAATATTGTGAAATATTTTACTATTTAAAATTTTAATATACACTACCAGTCAAAAGTCTGAAAACACTTCTCTTTGATTTTAAAATGTAATTTATTCCTGTGATCAAAGCTCAATTTTCAGCATCATTACTCCAGTCCACAGTGTTACATGATCTGTCAGAAGTCATTCTAGTATGCTGATTTGCTGTTCAAGAAACGCTTTTTTTTTTTTTTTTTTTTTTTTTTTTTTTTTTTAAATCAATGTCTAAAACAGTTTAGTACTTTTTTTTATTTATTTATTTTATTTTAGGATTCTTTGATAAATAGATCCAAAGATCAGAATTTATCTTAAATAAAAAGCATTACAAACTATACCAATAAAAACTTTGTAATGTTTTTTGAGCAGCAGATCAGAATATAAGAAGGATCATGTGACTGGAGTAATGATGCTAAAAATTTAGCTTTGATATCACGGGAATAAATTACATTTTTAAATGTATTCAAATAGAAAACTACTTAATTAGTAAAAATATTTCTAAACTTGACTTTTTGTTGTAATTTGGATCATATAAATGCAGTTGTGTAAAATGTAATACTTTTATTTAGCCATTTTGCACTAAATTGATAAACAATTATCACCCCCATTAAAAAAATCTTACTGTTCAAAAACTTTTGACTAATAGTGTATGTGTAACTATTTTTAGTAACTGTTTACTAACTTTTTTTAATAGCTATAACTTTTTTTAATTTATTTTTTTAATGATGTTTCAGCTCTGTAACCATTTTTCTAACTGTTTTTAAATAATTCCCCTCCTTTTAAATCCGTGACATTAGTAATAACAGCAGGAAAACAAAATGGCTCCTGAATTTAAAACCTGAGCTGGGCAACATACTATTTTCTGTCTGAATTTAATTTGAAATTACCCTGTAATCTCAATGTATTAATTCATCAATCTGAATAATAAAATTAAAATATTAATAATGCATTTTTTGAGATGGGAGTACACATTGTTTTTATGTAAATGTTTTATGTTTTTGCCATACTTGTTGTCTGGCTTTAATCGTTTCCCTTGCTCCACAGGCTACACTGTGTGGTCGCACAACCTGGTGGCCATCTCTCGCCTGCGTGGGTCCAACCTCAAGGTGCTGGAGGTGTCCGAAGAGAGCATTGACTTTGACCCGGACCAGTCGGTGTACATCGAGGGCGACCCCGTCCACAATCTAGTGAAGGAGGTGTCCCTGGGCTTGGGCCGCGTCTGGCATCCCTCCATGGACAACAGCGTGGTCCTGAACGAACCCACTCAGCACTTCCACCGCGAGATGCAGAGTTTCAGCGCGGGCATGTAGACGCACCACGGGCCCATTACCAAACGCCCTCTCTAACCCTGTGCTTGGTGATCTTTCACTAAATGGGCCCTTCTCATTTTACATATTGTTTTTTTCCTTTTGCTTTTTGATTTTGTTTTTGTTTATTCTTGTAGTGTGAATTTAATCCTTTATATGTGCTGTGTTTAATCAGTATTAGCTCTATATTTATATCTATATCTATATATCCTGCTTATTACTAGGAAAGTAGAGTTGGGTATTGGTTTAGTAGCTAATTGAGTGAATGCTAGAGAGGGGCTTTTATACAGCTAGCTTACAAGTTGTACAGTGAGTTGTTCATTCTCTCGCTTTGTCTGTTTGTTGGTTTCCCCCTAGAAAGTGTGGAGTTACCTCAAACTATCAGTTGATCCTTCTTGGCTTCTGCAACGACGAAATCCCACGTTCACGTTGACCTTTTTATAGGGAGATTAGTCTTCCAGCCAAGGGACAGGACTGATCCACAGCAGTTACGACCCTTCCTCTTTGTTCCCCAGTATGTAATTGTGATTCAGAAACGAGGATTGGTGGAAACGACGTGTTCGGGACGCAGATCCCGCTGGTTTTTCTCAACCTGGAAGTAGACGCACCTCTGCTGGTGAAACCAATCGTAGAGGTTCTCAGTCTGGTGTATGACACCTGCATGCTGACCGCCCTGCAGCACAATATCTGGGCCCAGCCATAGGTGTTTTGTTCTTTTTCTTGTGTGTTGTTGTTGTTGTTCTTGTTTTAAGAAATCCTTCCCGTCTGTCTCAGGTAGGCAAACATTATATGACAAGGAAGATGAAGATGAAGGTTATGATATTTTGGTAAGAGTGAAAACAATCAGCTGTTGCGTCAGTTTTAATTGTTCTTCTCGAGTCACAGTTGCCTTGAACTCCCCCTTACTTCTTCATAATCAATGTGTTTATGGCCTCGGGCTCGGTCGGTTTCGGAGTTTACGTCGTCGTAATTCCCTACCGAAGTGCGTCAACTTCGGATTGCATCCAGGCCGTGGTATCTCATCTGTAAAGCATTAGTTGGCGGGAGACAGACGTTTGCTTGTTCCATATCTCAGGATTCCTGCACTTGCGGTACTTTTCCAGTCGAAAGCTTTTGTTGAAGCTTCGTTCAAAGGTTTGGCGTGCTCGAAGGGTTTTTGGAGGAAAGAGAGCTCTTCCAAAAGAAGTTGCTGGTTTTATTTTTTCTTCCTGTGTCTATTTTTCCCTAGTTTAGCAATGTGCTTTTACATATATTGTCTGTTTGCTTTTTTTTTTTTAAACAAAAAAATCATAGTTGAAGGAGGTTGTGGTTGCTTGCATAGCTGAAAAAAGTGAATGTCAAACTAAGGCCTTCTTGAAAGCGGCAGTGTTTTTGCTCTGCAGAATCCCCTCTTTCGTGAGCATATCTTTATTTTGTCGTGCTCGGATAACCAAGCAGAGTACTTTTTAAAACCGTTAAGTTGCCTCGCTAACCGTTACTCTGTCAGGCCTCAGAACTTCCTGTTATTTGGCGGTATCGACTACCGAAGCCAAACCAGGTTTGAAATGGAAGCCATCGCCCCAATCTTCCTGGAAGATCTGCGCTTATGACAAAAACAACGTAGAGCCAAAGCAAACCTCCGCGGCATGAAAACGATCTTTATATGCAAAGTGAGGGGCAGTTTAGCTTATGATCTTGTTTGTGGTCCAAAAAAAGGTTTGAAGCAGTTAACCAATGAGGTCGAACAACTCTAGGCACGTGCACGAAGGGTTGACGTAGTTCGACATTTTATAAATGTGAAGCAGAGATCTAGCTTGACTACATGTTGACAAGTTTACAACCTATTGCGGTACCCACGTCAACATTGGTGAAAACGGCAGATTTTCGTGGTTGGCGGCACAGAATGCAAAAAGGGTCTAAAACCTGTTCAATTCACTCCCTTTTTGAAGAAACCACATACTAAAAATGCTGTTTTCAGGTGCGTTGACATGGGTGCCAAACATGCTGTAATGAATATGTCGGAATGCTCTTAATCGTGTGCCAGTTGTGGGATTCTGTGTTTTTTAGTTCATTTCAACTTAGTACAGCACCAAAAAAATGATTTCAATAAGTTTCAATAATAATTCGGAGCTTGTACATCGATTTTGACGGAGAACGACAGCGTACGACACGTTACAAACTGCTAAAGCATTCATACCGTGCCTAAAACCCAGAATAGCTTTCATTTCAAACCCGCGTCACCGTACGTTCCCGGTCGACCAAGCGTTACAAAGACATAGCATCAGTGTTTTCGTCTCGTTTTTCTTTGCAATCTCTCTGTGTGCGTGAGTGTGTCGTGTAAACTTTCAAAAAGTGCATCCATCAGAGAAGGAGGTGTGTGTTCAGTACAAAGCGTACCACTTCCTCAGCAGTGAACAGGAAACAGCTATTCTCAGGGTTACTGTTAGACGTGTGGAGGAAACAAAAAGAGTCTAAAAAGAGTCCAATAGCTCAGGCCTCTCACCATGAAAGTTTCCATTTAATGAAGAATCTTCTCAACAAAGTCACTGGATTTAACTACTTCTGTCAGCGCATCATCTGCGTCAGCTGCCAAAGATAACGGTGATACGACTCTTTCTTTCGAAGTGCCCGCATGCTGGCAGAGGGCAGGGCCAATGGCTGATGGGCCGAGATGTACTACTACTATCGTATTACGACAACTACTATTAGATAAATGTACTAATGGTTGGACTTGGTTGCGGTGGTCCACAGCTGTGCTGTGGCTTTGGTCAACATACGTTAGATCTCTCTTACAATGCACCTGTTTCACTGTGAAGAGTGAATGTAATTTAACTATTGAAAATCAAGGTTGGTTCTATCAGACCTATAAGCTGCTATGAGACGTGTTAGGAACATTCCACTGGGGAGTTAAAAACAAACTAAAATGGCCAAATGTCTGCATGAGATGATTATTTTTTTACTCTTTTATTCTGTTCTGTTTCGGTTCGGGCAGGGGCGGGATCCTGGAATCAGCGTTCGACTGGTCCTACGATGAAATTCTTGAGCCATTTGAGAGCGAGCGTAGGTTTTTATTCACGATCGATGCGACCAGTCGGTTGTTACAACTCAGTTGGATCCCTAGTTTTTTCCTTTCGGAAACGTTATATGCATTTCACAATCTCGTAGTGAGGAGAAAGAGGGCTGCTATGACCCCATCTGAGACGGTCAGTGTTTTACAGCTTTTATTTTCTGACAGCTACCTTACTGATTATCGACCTCACGCCAGCCTTTGGTCAAAAGCGAACAGTCCGAGCAGGTCCGAGCTCAACGCGGACCTCTCTTTCTCTCTCTCTGGTCGGCTTGCGTTAACGGCAAAGTCAAAAAAAACTATGCAAACGGAATGCATACGATCCAATGGCTCTTGTTTTTTTTTTTTCATTTCTTTAGGTTTTCTTTTCTTTTTCTGTCACTCAAATGGAAATAACCTAACTTGCAATGAAACTTGGCCTTATTATTGTTATTATTATTGTTTTAAGATCTTGATTCTTCGGAAGCCAACTCAGTTTCAGGGGCGACCGTGGGTTACAGACATGGTCTCTATGAGACTGGCCAGAAGGCCCCAGTTATAAGTGGTACGAATGTTGTACATTTGTTTAAAATCAGGACAGTTTGCAATAAAGAAGTGGCCATCATGGGGCACCAGCAGTGCGAAGACCACGCTGCTACCTTATAAACTTTACGGGGAGTTAAATAAAATAACACAAACGTGCATATGCGTATATATAGATCAACGTATATACTTTTATGCAACACATGTCCGGGTTCTATTTATGAACATTGAGAAAAAAAAAAAAGAAGTTTATAAGCGTTGTTGTTTTGCAAAAATGGTTTTACCATCTTAAATGTTTAATATTTGGGCAGGTGTGTTCTGTCTACTTTTTTGTCTCCGGTGAGCACATAGCATTGGATTTTATATGTACATCTGCAAACAGGAAGTACTCTGGCACAGGTGTGAACATGCCAGGTGGGAAGATTTTAATGAGAAAAAGTGATCTTGAGGTTCCACGATAAAGAAGGAAAACCTTTGAAAAACTTAACTGACAGATATTGGGTAAACCAGCCGAATGTTGATTTGAATTAATGTTGAACGAATGCATTTTCTTTTAATCGGTAAAATAAAAGCATAAAAAAACAGTCTTTTCTCTGTGGTTTTTTTTTTTTTTTTCCACCCTTTATGCTTCACAATGGGAGGCTTAATGAAAAGTAGTAGGTTTTCATGCTTTTTAACCTTTTTACAGTGATTACACCTAAAGGAGTAGTTCACTTTCAGAACAAACATTTACAGATAATGTACTCACCCCCTTGTCATCCAAGATGTTCATGTCTTTCTTTCTTCAGTTGTAAAGAAATTGTTTTTTGAGGAAAACATTTCAGGATTTCCCTCGATATAATGGACTTCTATGGTGCCCCCGAGTTTGAACTTCCAAAATGCAGTTTAAATGCAGCTTCAAAGGGCTCTAAACGATCCCAGCTGAGTAAGAATGGTTTTATCTAGCGAAACAATCGGTTATTTTCTAAAAACATTTACAATTTATATACTTTTTAATCTCTTCACAGAGTACACACAGAGCTAGACAAGACCAGCATTTGAGGTTAAAAAGTATATAATTTTTATTTTTTTTATATAGATAAAATAACTGATCGTTTTGCTAGACCCGTCTTTCCTCGGCTTTGATGGTTTAGAGCCATTTGAAGCTGCATTTTGGAAGTTCAAACTCTGGGACACTTGGCTGTAGCGCCTCAGTTCAGAATCAGGAGAAGCGACGTGAACTGATCATTTCCTCCTTACTAGTTTCAGCACGAAATAAACTTGGAAAAAGCATCCAAAGGTATGTTAAAAGAAAGAGTACGACTCACCGAAATGCTTATCCTGTTTCATGTAATCGTAAACAAGCACTTTGGATTTCTTTATTATGCTGCGACTGTACATATTCATAATTTCATAAAACATAATAATGACTTAACAATTCTACATATTTGTCAGGTATGCACAATATGTTGGTACCATATTTGTTATCTGATATTATGTTTAATCATGAACGCTTATGTCCACTTTTTACATTTAATTTTGCACACTTGTAGATAAATAAATAAATGTAATCTTGGGCAAATATCTATTATTTATGGATAAAATAAATAATACACTAATTCATTTGAAGCACTTAAACAATCAATTTCCATTTTTAATGTGTTAATTTAATTAGTTATCAAACTTAACATTGAAACTTTTCTTAATATCAACCAGAATTGTAATATTTGTGCATCTCTACTGGAAATGACATTTTTTAATTGTTTTTTGACAGTCTCAGCAAAGAAAACATGAAACAAAACCATTATTTTTCATCTTTATTATTAATGTACATAATTTCTTCAGACCCACCTATATTTAAGGCATGAGTTGTTATTCGAGGAAACTATAAATATATAAGCTACATGGACGGTTCTCTGGACTGAGTTGTTGGATCTGTCAAGTTAGTTACCAAAGTCTTGTTTCAACAGCATCCTATTCACAATATATACTTAGCAGACTTTCTATATATACAGTTTGACAAATATGAGGACCTTTTATCAACTACCTTCAATTTAAAAAAAAAGCATCAGAACATGACAAACCTGAGCACCTATAATCCTGTTAAAAGGCATTGACTTTTTACAAATTACCTACAGGTTCACAAAGGCTGCACACTTACACTGAACCTGAAATACAAATATCAGCTTCCTCTTCATAATATTATAACCAGTGGCATGTGCTGCACCCTTTGCCATGCTTGCGCTTTCAACTAAGACAAAAGTAAGAGATAACCACAAGGCTACTGTGGTTACGTATCAAAGGAAACACCCCCTGAGCACAACAGGAAGTAGCAAACAGTTTGCCGGAGAGGAAGAGAGCGTGAGAGATCAGATGACATCATGAGGAGAGGGCGACTGGTCGGGGGGCTGCTCGCTGCCGGGTGGGGAGGGTCTGGGTGGAGGTCCCGAGGGGAAGATGTCAGATGGAGGAGGTCTTAGTGGTAAATAGCCCATATGTTGAGGGAGCGGCATTGGACCTCTGGGAAACATTCCCGGGGGAAGTGGCCCTCGCACTAGTGGAAATAGTAATAAAGGTTATCAATTTGTACTAGGACACAGTATCAAATGATCAGACTGAAAACCCTGAGTGATGAAGCCTTTTGTTTAAAATTCCCATAAATATATTTATAGATTAAATAATTTAAAACTGTGCATAAATGTAAAAAAAAAAAAAAAAAAATCTGAATAGCTGAGTCCTGTCTTGTAATAAATAAAATGGAAAAATAAATATGTAATAATAATAATAATAATAATAATACAAATTGATTTATTATTATTATTATTATTACACATTTATTTTTTTGCCATTTTATTTATTATACTTAATTTTCCATTTAATTTATTATAAGATAGGACTCAGCTACTTGGATTTGTATATTTACAAATGTATTACTGCATTAAATCATTTATTAAATTAATTATTAATTTTTAGATATGTTTATGGGACTTTGAGGTAGCATCATTTTATGATTATTTGAAACTGTGTCTTAATACAAATTGATTTATTATTATTATTATCATTATGGCACAGTTTCAAATAATCAGACAGAAAACTGATTAACTGAGTCCTATCTAGAAATTAAATCATTTAATAAATGATTTAATACATTTGTAAATATAAAAAGCTTGTGATTAATAAAATGGCAAAAATTTCAATTTGTAATAATAATAATAATAATAATAATAATAATACTACAATTTATTAAGACAGTTTTAAATAATCAGAAAACTCTGAAATTATGCTACCACAAATTCAAATAAACATATCTAGAAATGTTTAGTTTAGTTTAGTTTATTAAGATCCCCCATTAGCTGCTGCAAAAGCAGTAGCTATTCTTCCTGAGGTCTATAGACTTTAACAGAAAAAATATTCTTATAACATGAAACAATACATTATACAGACAAAATGGAGTGCACACATTCATACATAACAATACAACAACGTACTAAAAAATAAAACCAAATAAACAATAAACCAATAAAACAACAGCTCCACATTATTCATTATCACAGTTACAACTGTACTGCTATAGGGTTCATAATTATCACAGTGTATTCCCTCTCTTCAATCATTCTTGACAAAGAAGCAACCCATAAATAATAACAGTTATTCTAATGTAAATAAATAGAGTCTTAATCTTTTACGAAAAGTCATTGCACTCATTCCCAAAATCAAGAACTGTGGAAGAGAATTCCATGCCACCATTGCTCTATACAGCACTGTCCTTTGCATAAGATTAGTTCGACACGGAGGTAACAAAAAACGACTCTCTGTTGACTGACGAGTGGAATATTGATGCACAGCACTAAAAAAATGAATCATTTATTTAATGAAAGAATCAATACATTTGTAAATATACAAATCCAAGTAGCTGAGTCCTATTTTGTAGTAAATGAAATGAAAAAAAGTATAATTTAAGTTTAAGTTTCAAATAATCAGACAGAAAACTCTGAAATGATGCTACCTCAAAATTCCCATAAATATATCTAGAAATTAATACTTAATTTAGTAAATGATGTAATAAATTTGTAAATATAAAAATCCTAATAGCTGAGTCATATTTTGTAGTAACAAAAATAAATAATATCAATTTGTATAAGACACAGTTTCGAATAATCAAACAGAAAACTCTGAAATTATGCTACCTCAAATTCCCATAAATATATCTAGAAATTAATAACTCATTTATTAAATGATTTAATACATTTGTAAATATAAAAATCCAAGTAGCTGAGTCCTATCTTATCTTATTGATTAATCAAATGGCCAAAAAATAATCAAACAAAAATATAAGTATGATAAATAAAATGGCAAAAATTTACATTTGTAATAATATTAATAATCATCTGTATTAAGACACAGTTTCAAATAATCATAAATGAATCATTCATTTAATAAATGATTTAATGCTTTAATAAATTCGTAAAGATAGCAGAGTCCTATCTTGTAAAAAAAAAAGTGTATTATATTATAATAATAATAATATAATAATAATAAACTTGAAAATGTGTAACGATGATCATAAATTATTATAAATTCAAAAATTAAAAATATTAACCAATAATATACTTGATTCATATTCACAAAATAAAGTCTTTCCCTAAATAATGTTCCACTAAACATGATTTTCATTTGCAAAAACATTACACTCATTATCAATATTGGCCAAAATTTTTATATTTGTACATCACTACTGGAAATAACACAAAGTAGCTGAGTACTAACTTGAAATAAATCAAATAAACAAGTTAAACAAATAAACAAACCTGTTATTATAATAATAATAATAATAAATAAATTATATAATACATAATTAAAAATATCAATTGATCAAATCACTAAATAAAGTCTTTCCCTAAATCATGTCCCACCAAACATACTTTTTATTTGTGATAAAGTCACATTGCAGAAGATAAATGTGATTCAAATGCACTTTCACATTTCAGTGGAAAAAGTTAACTTACTGCCTATGGGGGGACCACCAGGTCCACGAGGGGGAAAGAACTCCGGAGGTATATAAGGGCCCCTGGGTGGAAAGTGTGGGTCCCTAGGGTCCATCAGTGGGGGCATTCCCATCAAAGGGGGACCAGGAGGAGGTCCCATTCTTGAATCTGGATCAGGGGGCAATCTCATGTCACCAGGCATCGAGTGAGGACCCTGTGAGAAGATACATTTTAGTTATGGCCATGTACAAAAACTACACATTCTTCTCATCAATCAGAGGTTTACTCACTTCTCTACTATCATTCTCACTGATGGATGAGCTGTTTCTTAGAAATGATGAATCTGGGGGAAAAAGAGAGGAAAAAATACTCTTAGGATCTTTGAGCCAAACTACCACTTTCACATTTTCATTTTAATTTAATTCTTGAGGATTCCTAAAAAAAAAAAAAAAAAAAAAAGTTCATTCATGCCTTGGTAATGCTATTACATGAGCTACATAAAAACAAATTAGCAGAGAGTTTCCGCCACATTATGTTGCTCCATTTACTATGAGAATATGTATCTCAGTTATTCAGTTACTATTAGGCTTGTATATGTGAGTCATATGGGCTATTTATATTTCCACAGGTACAAATGACCTTGAAGAGAAGCAGAGAAGTCAAACATATCATCGAGGAGGTCACATAGAGAGACTCGCCTGATTTGTCACCAAAGTATGGCTCATGAGGAAGTGGAGGTCTAGGAGGCAAATGACCCATAGGATACGGACCTGGAGGAGGCCTCCTAAAGGGCAAACCCGGATCTTGGAGAGGGTGACCTTTCAGAAATATATTAAAAAAATTATCATCAATATAATATACATTATTAAAAAAATAATAGTATAACATGATTGGTTTTTGTGTACATGTGTGAACAGTGTATATTTATCATGCATATATAAAGACATGCATACAGTATATGTTTTAAAAATATTTACATGTATATATTTATAATGTATAAAAATGTAGATTTTTAATTATATTTTCATTCTCAATATTCTGATTTTTTTTAAATTTAAGAGCCTTTTAGACACATCAGAACATGTTTAATTCATTCAGATTTAAAACAAAAACGTACAAATTATAATTATTATTAAAAATAATAATAAATTATAATAAATAAATAATAAATTATATATATATATATATATATATATAAACACTTTTCTTACCATATATGTGTGTGTGTGTGTGTTTGTGAGACATATTAAATATATTGTAAATATACAATAACTTACACATACACAAAAAAAACTTGACTTGTATAAGTCTCTTCTGCTCACCAAGCCTGTATTCATTTGATCCAAAGTACAGCAAAAACAGTAACATTTTAAAATATTTTTACCATTTAAAATAGCTGTTTTAACATTTATTTAATTAATGATTTAATAATTTTGTAAACATAAAAATCAAACTAGCTGAGTCCTGTTTTGTAGTAAATCAACGGAAAAAAAAAGTATAATAAATAAAATGGCAAAAAAAGGTAATAATAATAATAATAATAATATCAATTTGTATACGACAGTTTTTAATAATCAGACAGAAAAGTCTGAAAAGTCTGAAATGCTACCTCAAATTCCCATAAATATATTTAGAAACAATTGATTTAATACATGTGTAAATAAAAAGTAGCTGAGTCATGTCTTGTAATAAATGAAAAAAAGGGCACAAATTTAAATTTGTAATAATAATAATACATTTTTGAAATATTTTTACTATTACTACATATTTTTTAAATAACTGTTTTCTATCTAAATATATTTTAAAATGTATTGTTTTTAATGTAAGAAAAAATGTAAGAATTTTAGCATCATTACTCTAGTCACACGATCCTTCAGAAATCATTTGCTGCTCAAAAATCATTTATTATTATTATTATGTTGATAACAGCTGAGTAGAATTTTTCAGGTTTCTTTGATAAATAGACAGTTCAAATGCACAAAGCATTTATCAGAAATAGATAAATAAAATGTCTTTATTATCACTTTTGATCAATTTAAAGCACCCTTGCTAAATAGAAGTATTAATTTCTATAATTTCTGAAAGATCATGTGACACTGAAGACTGGAGTAATGATGCTGAAAATTTAGCTTTGACCACAGGAATAAATTACATTTTAAAACATATTCAAATAGAAAGCAGTTATTTTAAAAAGTAAAAATATTTCACAATATTACTTTTTTTCTGTAGTTTGGATCAAATAAATGCAGGCTTGGTGAGCAGAATAGACTTCTTATATATATATATATATATATATATATATATATAAACATTAAAAATCTAACTGTCCAAAAACCTTTGCTGGCAGTGTATAACTAATTCCTATTATTATAACTAAATTCAAGACCCTTTTGAAACACATTTTACATTACAAAGAAAAACAAAACAACTTTTTTAAATGATTGGCAATGGGAATGATGCACTACACACGTTAAACAACCACTGCTGGTATGGGCATGATGATAATGACATTAAAAATAAATCCAGTGATGTTCTGTGCCTTTCACAGCTCAGTACAAAATAACTAATTACTGCGTTGAACATTTAGTCCACAGTCCCTGAACTGACAGTATTCAGCCCAACAGTGAGGAGCAGCAGGGGGGCAGTGGGACAAAGCCTGACGCACAGGCCAAAAACACAGAAACGTCTAGAACAAAGAAGGCCCAGTTCTGTGACTCTTCAATGAGCTGTGCGGCTGAGTCAGCGCTTCTCAGCCACCTCTGAATAACCAAGTCTGAGCTTCAGTAACAGAAACACCTCTCAATTTACACAGTTGGCTAAATTACAGGCACATGACAGTTTAGTGCTTAATATTCATTAATCAATATCAAACAGATACTGAATCGTGCAAACAAGCCTTGTTAATAGCATATTCTACATTGTTTTAGCAGTTTTATACCACCGTTTCCACCCTCTCTCTGATCATTAAAAATAAACAGGTGTTTTTTGGCCTTACTGTACCTTTAAGACTATGTAAACGACCTGTTATGATTGGCTATTAACTAATGATATGTAAAAATAGGAAGTCATATTAATGTGCTCATGGTTTTTCTATTAATAATTTTTGATTTTTGAGAGCTAGAGAAGTATTTCCTCCTGCTACAGAGCAGCCACAGCAGTGGGAACATCACTGTACCTGGAGGCGGGGGAGGGCCCCTGCGTTCCCTGTCCCAGGAGGGAGACAGTGAGCCACTATCAGAGTGAGGGCCACTCCGCTCAAAGTCTGGCCCACCACTAGTGGGCTCTACCACGCCACGGGATGCTGATTATGTGACAGTGAAAGTGTAGGAAGATGAATGGAGTGGAGAGAGACGGCACATAAAAATGTTTGAGGAAATTAAGAATGGAAAAGGGAGGAAAGGGACAACCAACAAAATATTAACAAGGGTAATGAGACATAAAAAGACTCATCTATATGCAAACGTGAGGCATGGTTTGCTACCCACGGTTTGGTATGCATTTAAACTGCAAAAATGCTAATAATACATCCTGCAAGTAGGGCTGTCACAAACGATTATTTCGGTAATACAGTAATTGGTTGATTACTCTGATGATTAATCAGGTAATTGGATAATTATAATAATTTTGTGATAATAAAAATAGATCTAAGCAAACAGCCTTTACAATGATTTAAAATACACACGAAATATCAAATATAGGCAATAATAACTATTTCAAATAAAGTATCAAAAGCAAAAAGTTGTATGGTTTTATTGAACAAAACTGTTCATATACATGATAATACATAATGTATTATAAACAACAGAACTAATGTATATTACGCATTAAAACAAATGACTGCAGAGGGCACCAACAGCCTGACCATTGTTTTTACACTTTACTGCGGGATCTAATCCTTGTTTTATATTAACTAAATAACATTTATGTTATTTACAAATGTCCAAATGTCCACTCCACACATGTAAATAATAACAGTTTGTGTGGAGCAGCATTTACTGTGAACGGAGCCGATCTGAAATGAACGTATGTAACCTACACGCATGTAAATAATTAAAGCACATATATTAAGCCTGCATTGCATATATTTATTTAACTGAATCGTAGCGTTACAATAGCACTTAGATTTTTAAATGGGTTTAATATACCATGCAGCCTTAGAAAACGGTCTAATAATGCGTTTCATTGATTCTCGTCCATGAAATGCGCCACTTCCGGTATTTTGCCAGTTACTTGACATGGACAAAATGCAGTCGAGGATATTTTAAAATATCAAGTACTTTCATTTAAAATAGGAATCGTGACAGCCCTACCTGCAAGTCTTTAATTATCAGTGATATGCATTTCTTATATATAGTTTCTAGTTTAGATATATAAGTTTGGGGTCTGTAAGATTTTTGTGCTTTTGAAAGAAGTCTCTTAGGTCAAAAGTACAGTAAAAGCAGTAACACTGTAAATCAGGGGTCACCAAACTTGATCCTGGAGGGCCGGTGTCCTGCAGAGTTTAGCTCCAACTTGCCTCAACACACCTGCCTGGAAGTTTTAAGTATACCTATTAAGACCTTGATTAGCTGGTTCAGGTGTGTTTGATTAGGGTTGAAGCTAAACTCTGTAGGACACCGGCCCTCCAGGACCGAGTGTGGTGACCCCTGCTGTAAATAAAGTTACATTTTAATATATTTAAAAGTTTTATTTATGCCTGTGATGGCAAAGCTGAATTTTCAGCAGCCTTTACTCTAGTCTTCAGTGTCACATGATTTAAAATAGAAATTTTATGTAGCATTATAAATGTCTTTACTGCCACGTTTGATCAGTTTATTATTAAAGTATTCATTACTGACTCCAAACTTTTAAACAGTGGTGTATAGGTAAATGTTAAAGGGAATTCTGGGTATTAAGACTTCTAATAACATAAATTATGTATTTAACTGAAATATGTAGCAAAAAAAAAAACTATAAAACATAAAAGACATGTAAGCCTAAGCTATTTAAAAAAAATCCACATTGTTTTATACATATTTTGGACTATGGTGGGGCGGGGGGAGCCATTATTTCGATGACATGAAATGGTTGCACTCGATGCGCTAATGGGACTACCTGTTGCTATTTTTACCACAACACAACTTGCCAAATAAAATACTGATATGCCACATTGTGCAGTTTTTGGTTGTAACTTTCAGTTGAAGGGCAACAAGAGAAGTGATGCAAGTCTTCACTGCTTTCTTAGCGATATGAAGAGGAGAAAGGAATGGGAAGATGTCTATGGATGAATAAAACTTCCTATAGACCCGCGTCTTATAAACGTAAATAACGTAAATCTTTCTTGGGTTTTTGACTACATATTTAAGTAAGAGGCATCAGTTACATTATATTAAGCCATACAAATCTTAATACCAAATATGAAATGTCCTATCTTAAGTATTTACCAAACCACACTAAAACTGTGTCGCAAACCAAACCATGAGAAATCAAACCTGTTACACCCCTAATGCAAGCATACTAATCTTCTAAGAATCTCATGGGAACTGAACAGGATTCATGCATGTGATACACAGACACACACACAAAATATTGCTATATAAACATGCTAAACTGAAGACTAAGAATCCGAAGAATTGATCTAATTTTTCATACTAGCTAGGAGACTTTTCCCAAAATTAAAAAAGGGAGGGACATGTATATCACCTCTGCCTGGACCCATAAACTGTGGTGACAGCCGAGGGGGTCCGTCCATTAGTGTAGGAGGAGACAGGAAGGCCCGTGTTTCTGAGGATGGTCGGCTAAGCGGAGAAGGTCCATATGGAGATCTTTCACCTGTGAGATGGAATAATGGCTGTGTTAATATTTGAAACATAGACACGTACTAGCCAAAGGGAAGTGGAACGTATCTGACCTCTAAATACAGGTCTGCCCTCTCGTACATCCTTTTCAAGAATCTCAAACTTGAATTGGGCATCAGTCAGCCTGTAATTGTGAACGCATTGACATGTATAGATAAATACAGCTTCTGCTGTATATAAACTATAACACTGAAGTAAAATACTCTCTAGTCAATCCCACCTCTGGCGGAGATTAGCGTTTTCTCTCTTGACATCAGCTAGGTCTCGATCCGCTGCCCTTGCGGCTAGCTATAACACAGACAATAAGAACAGTATGAAAAGAACATCTGACACAATAAAGCTACTGATGACTGGTATGGATCAAACATCAAACCAAGTGGTCTGAAACTTACCCAGTTATCATGAGCCTTTTTCTCATGAGAAGCAATCTGGTAGAAAACAGAACAAAGATATATAATAAATATTTATATATAAAAATTGTAAACTGATATTATATCAGTATTTATGAGACATCACTCTCATTTCTGGTGGTAAATAAAGAATTTGGTGGTATTTTTTTTTTTTATATTTTAATATAATTTTCTTTATTATTAGATCCTTGTATTGGTCATATATAAGTCTTATTTGTGGTAAGAAAATACTTATAAATAGTGTTAACTTTTTTAATTAATTATTAATAATTATTTATGAATTATACATCCTCTTATTAGTCTATATCTACAATTCATACCCTTTCATTTTTTTCACATTTTGTTCTGTTGCAGCATTATGTTAAACTGCTTTAAATTAGTTTTTCCCTACATCAATTTACACTCCATACACCGTAATAACGACAAAGCAAAAACCAGATTTGCATATTTTCAAATTTATTAAAAATAAAACACTGAAATAAGTACATTGCAAATGTATTCATACCCTTAACTCAGTACATAGTTGAAGCACCTTTACAGCCTCAAGTCTTTTTGGGTATGATGTGACAAGCTTTGCACATCTGCATTTGGCAATTATCTGCCATTCTTTGCCTCACCTTTTCACCTCTCAAGCTCTGTCAGCTTGGATGGGGGCTGGCAGACATTTTCTAGAGTCCTCGTTATTCCAGTCATCTTCCATTATGGATAATGGAGGCTACATGCTTTTGTGAACCTTCAGTGCAGCAGATTTTTTTCTGAACTCTTCCCTAGATCATTGCCTTCACGCAAGTCTGTCACTGAGCTCTACAGGCAGTTATCTTGACCTCAGGACTTGGTTTTTGCTCTGATATGCATTTTCAGCTGTTAGACCTTTTCTGAGAGGTGTGTGCCTTTCTAAATCATACTCATTCAAATGAATTTGCCACAGTTTAACTCCACTCGAAGTGTAGTAACATCTAGAAGCAGTATGAATGCTCCTGAGCTAAATTTCGAGTGTCCCAGAAAAGGGTATGAATACAACCCTATGCAACGGGATCTTTTCAGTTTTTTATTTCTAATAAATTTGCAAAGTTGTTACAAACATGTTTTGTGCTTTGTCATTATGGTGTATGAGATGTAGATTGATGTGGGGAAAAAAAAAGTAATTTAAAGCAGTTTAACATAATGCTGCAACAAAACGTGAAAAAATACTTTTGCAAGGCACTGTATATCATAATAATAGACTTATATAAAGATGTATAATGTCTCCCCCTAATGTCAGTTCCAAAACCTACCAACAATTTCATCAACTGACAATGCACATTTTGTGGTTTCAGATATTTTTATATAAGATTATTTTGAGTAAATACTGTATAATAATAACAATATGGCTATAATAAACATATTCCGTGTGGGTATCATCAGCATGTGTCACCGAAGAACCTTTATCAATATAAATCATGTCGAGATGTTGTAACTCTATATAGCATTACTAGTGTGTCACCTGATTCTTGTATGCATGTGAAGTCCGATCCAGTTCTTCCTCTAGGTCTTTGGCTCGATGTCTATATAAACATAGTGAAAGAGACTATAATGTAAACTTCCTGTTTTGGTGAACACTCATCTTGCGTCATGTTTCCTGTCATTCTAAGAGCACATTTCCTTTGATTTTTATCACATACTATGTCAGACTTAACTTAGCTTCCTCATGTGTGTGAAACAAGTTGCTCTGACCTGTAAGTGTTGAGCTCCTCTGCAGCAAGGCTGATCTTTTTGCCTGCCTTGTTGAGCTTCTCCTCCTTTTGTAAGCGCTCCTTCTCCTCCACTGTCAACATCCTGATAAAAGTGCAAGAAATAATTCAATTGTTAGCATTAGTATTTGAAGATGTACAATAGAAGGTTTTCCATGGTCCAAACCTGTGTAGTTTGAGTTCATTCTCCTGGTACATCTCAGTCATGATCTGGAGTTTCTGCTGGAGTTTCTGGCTTTCACTAGCATAGTTGGCACTCTCCGATTCCAACACCTCTTTCTGGTCCTCAAGCTGTTTGATCCCCTCTGAGAATGCAGAGAAACAAGAAAACAAGTCTTCATTTACAGTCTAAATGATCATGTTTGATATAATCAGGCCAACGCAAATCAGTTCCACTTTTATTACACATAATATTTGCATAGAAGGTGTTTTCCTAGAAAGTCTTGTAGGAAAGCAAATATGTTGTGTAGGGCTGTCTCCGAATAGTCGAAGATTCGATGCATCGATATGCGGAGCCTGATTCGACCACCGATCTCACAGTCGAATCTTCGCGGGTGAAACGAGCATCATACCATTTTGCCAATATGGGGGTGCTCAATGTCTAATTGCACACAGAACTACTGGTTTTGTACGGTTATATTAAGTTATATACAGCCTTTGATTATGATAATGCAGTAAAAACAAAAGTGAAAAGAAAGAAGCGTTCAGTAAATATTTTTAACGTGTTTGTGAATAATTCCAACCACCCCTGTGACTAATTTAATTTTCACTTTATCTGATGCATGACGAGATGAGGACCATCTTGACGCGTTTTTGCAGTTGGAGGCGCCTCTTTTGAATGGTTTTCTGTTGGCAGTGAGCGTTCTGTGCCCTGTTTATGCGCCCCCGGCTGCTGCGCCTCGCGTTTTGCAGGAGCGCTCAGAGCGCCTGAAGTTGAAAAAAAAAAAATCAACTCTGAGCGGAAAAACACCCAACGTCATTCGCGTTCTTTTCCATTGTCCAATCGAATGAATGGAGATGCGGGTCTTCTGTTGTGATGGCGAAAGTTTACCGTTGCTTAAAAAGTCCGGAGACTGCAAGAAATGGAGGAGAAACCTTTGGTGTCTATCGTGGGTAACCCGGAGCTGTATTATTTAGGGTTTCTGCTAATATGACAGTTTACTTAACAGCAAAAAACTAAGTTAGAGCGCTCGCGCTATAATCCTTTGAATTGACTGACAGGACAGCTGTTTTGGTCGTTGCTTAGCAACATAAAAAAACCGCAGCACACTAAGGCCGCGATCACACCGAACGCGTTTTAGCAGTTGGAGGCGCCTCTTTTGAATGGTTTTCTGTTGGCAGTCAGCGTTCTCCGCGCTGCTTATGCGCACTGGGCGCCTCGCGTTTTCGCCGCCTGCTGAGCCTCGCGTTTTTGCAGGAGCGCTCTGAGCGCCTGAAGTTGAAAAAAAATCAACTCTGAGCGGAAAAACGCCCAACGTCATTCGCGTTCTTTTCCATTGTCCAATCGAATGAATAGAGAGGCGGGCCTTCTGTTCTGGTGACGAAAGTTTACCGTTGCTTAAAAAGTCCGGAGACTGCAGAAAAGGAGGAGAAACCTTTGTTGTCTATCGTGGGTAACCCGGAGCTGTATTTATTTAGGGTTTCTGCTAATATGACAGTTTACTTAACAGCAAAAAAACTAAGATTTTAGAGCGCTCGCGCTATAATCCTTTGATTTGACTGACAGGACAGCTGTTTTGGTCATTGCTTAGCAACATAAAAAAACCGCAGCACACTGCTCTTTTTTAAAAGTCACCAAAAAAAGGCAGTGCTGTGCGCCTCGCGTTTTTAGAACAAAAAGACGCGTTCGGTGTGATCGGGGCCTAAGTCACCAAAAAAGGCAGTGCTGTGCGCCTTGCGTTTTTAGAACTAAAAGACGCGTTCTGTGTTTTTATTTAAACCTAAATAAGTTTGTCTGTCAGTTGGCAGGCAGTTTTGGTCGCTTATAAAATAAAATAAAAATAGTTTTACCCTCCTGCTGACTATAGTGTCGTGCCCCTCCCAACCCATTCACACACGCACATAAGATGATTCGACTATCGGTCGACTATAGAAAGATTCGAAAATTCTGATTCGACTATGAAAATTCATAGTCGGGGACAGCCCTAATGTTGTGATGTTATTATTAAAGGAGTAGTTCACTTCCAGAACAAACATTTACAGATAATGTACTCACCCCCTTGTTATCCAATATGTTCATGTCTTTCTTCCTTTCTTTCTTCAGTGGTAAAGAAATTATGTTTTTTTGAGGAAAACATTTTAGGATTTCTCTACATATAATGGATATCTATGGTGCCCCCGAGTTTGACCTTCCAAAATGCAGTTTAAATGCAGCTTCAAAGGGCTCTAAATGATCCCAGCAGATGAAGAAAGGTCTTACCTAGCAAAACGATCAGTTATTTTCTAAAAAAAAAAAATAATAATAATTGACAATTTATATACTTTTTAACTGCAAATGCTCGTCTTGATCTAGCTCTAGCATGAACCGTGTGTATTCCTGTTTATGACAGTTAGGGCATGTCGAAAAACTCCCACCCATTTTCTCCTCCAACTTCAAATTCGTCCTTCATCCCTGTTTTACCTTTTTTTTGTAAAGACGTTTGACCTTCTTTGCATGTTTACTTTGTAAACATTGGGTTGTTACTTCTGCAACGATGTAGGGCGATATTGACATACCCTAACTGTCATAAACAGCAATACACAGTTCACACAAAGCTAGACAAGATGAGTGTTTGCGGTTAAAAAGTATAGAAATTGTCAATTTTTAAAATAAGAATAAGATAAGACCCTTCTTCCTTGGCTGGGATCATTTAGAGCCCTTTGAAGCTGCATTTAAACTGCATTTTGGAAGTTCAAACTCAGAAGCACCATACATATCCATTATATGGAGAGAAATCCTGAAATGTTTTCCTCAAAAAACTATTTTTTTTATGACTGAAGAAAGAAAGACATGAACATCTTGGATGACAAGGGGTGAGTACATAATCTGTACATGTTTGTTATGGAAGTGAACTACTCCATTAATTCAGCAATATATAAATATAAATCAATCGAAAACAAAATCGTAAGGGGCATAAAGATTCCCACTATGAATGAATAGGTCACATTAGCTGGGTTTCCATCCAAGGTTGTGAATTTAACTTATGCGCAGAATTGGAATATTGCATAAAACATTTGGGAATAAGCACCATTTCCATCCAACGAGACAAGAGAACAATATCATTACTTCCTGATAAAATGGCACTAAATATCACTAAGAAATTTATGAAAAGCCACCGAATGTAAGTAGCATGGGTATATTAGCAGCAATAGGCAAAAATACATTGTACGGGTCAAAATTATAGATTTTTCTTCTATGCAAAAAATCATTAGGACATTAAGTAAAAATCATGTTCCATTAAGATATTTTGTACATTTCCTACCATAAATATACCAAAACCTAATTTTTGATTAGTAATATAATTTTTTAATATGTAAAACTTCATTTGCACAACTTTAAAGGTAATTTTCTCAATACTTTTTCACCCTCAGATTCCAGATTTTCAAATAATTGTATCTCTGCCAAATATTGTCCTATCCTAACAAACCATACATCAATAGAAAGCTTATTTATCAGCTTAAAAAACATCAGATGATGTATGAATCTCAATTTCAAAAAATGTGGCCCTTTATGACTGGTTTTGTGGTCCAGGGTCACAAACAGTAAATTACTTGCGCCTCAGAGTGAGCAGGTGAAAAACAATAAACTCAGTCTTTGTTTTCAGAGGCAGACGCCTGCTGTTTGGGAACGCAGTCATGTGAGACAGTTCTGAGAGGCAATTATACAAAAATACTTTGACAACAGACTTTGCTCTGGCATTTCAGAATGCCCATAACAACATTTCAGAGGGTGTGCAACAAAATCCATCCTCTATGCTGTCCCATAGCGCAAAGTCGCATGACTTTTTTGATGCGCATGGAGGAATTTATTTGGCAAATATGTTTCCAACTTTCCATCTCCTATTATTCGCATGAACCCTTTTTGCACAAGTCAAAACCACCTCAAGTGAGCTTAAAAACGTTTTTTTTTTTTCTAAATTTGCCATGTTCCATCACTTTCTGATGTGACACTTCAAAATGTGCATAAAACAGGGTGATGAAAATAGAGCTATTGTCTTTCTACAAACAACCAAAATGTAATAAATAATATATCAAATGAAAAGGTTCATGCATCCACAGCTGTTTCAACTGTGGAACCAAAGTTTTACCTTGGAGATCTTCTTTGGCTTTCATTTCATCTGTGAGTTTGGCGAATACTCGGTTTTTGTCCTCCTCCATGGACTTCAAGTCTGCACTCATCTGTGACAAAGAGGAACACTAACTTATCTACAGCATCATATCTGCATATTCTGGATGTATTCATTTAATCTGACACATAAGGGTTGTGTTTCAAACCCCAGTGAGCTGCCATACTTGACAGTATGTTTGGCAGTCATATGTGGGATCTAGGTGTTTCACAAAGTTTTAGAAGTGAGTAGGAATACCTTGGCCGCTTCAATAAGTTTCTGTACTTTTTGCTTCTGATGGAAATCTGCAAGCACAAAAAAAACTCATGAGACGATACTTCAAGACCTGACTTCAAATCCAATCAAACCAACAATATTCCCAGATGAACCACAAGAGTTTGAACCTGAACTGTCTCCATTCTCAGCTCCAGCTGTATTAGTGCTGCCGTCAACACAGCTCTCGTCCTCAGAATTCCAATCTCGCATCTTCAAAAGGCACTCAGTCAGTGACTGAAATAAAAAAAGAAAAAAGAATAAGAAAGAAGTTTTTAGAAATGCAGTTTTACCATGTTGCACAGTTTTCTGTTTTCAAATACTTTTGAGAAGTTTAAATATTGGCCATAAGAAATCACATACTCTACCAATTGGGGTCAGTGAATTATTTTTGTCAAAGAAATTATTGCTTTTATTTAACAAGGATGCATTAATATGACCAAAAGTGATAGTAAAGACATCTACACTGTTATTATATAGGTCCATCTCAAATAAATACTGTTCTTTTGATACTGAAAATATAAGTTTCTTGTTTTCTATGAGTCTGCTGTCTTTGTGTTTTCACCTTGATGCGATCATCTTTATTAGCACAGTCTTCCAGCATGCCAGTATGAGATCTTTCACACATTTTCATCTCCTCCTCCAGCTCACCGAGACGTTCACCCCAGCCCTCTGCCTCCTGCACCAGCTGTATGAGTGATGAACACATAGGTACTCATGTTAAATGTATGTATGACTGGGATTACAGTGATTGCATTAATCAGTTCACTAACAACACCAACACAGATCTCACCTGTGCTTTACTCTCGAGCAGCATTGCATGCTCCTCTTTAGCCGCCTGCAGGTTTTTCTGCAGTCGCTCTGTGTTGATCTCATGGATCTTCAGTGTTGTGTTGTCCTACAGATGGAGAAACCGGTAACAGTACAGAATTACAAATTACTGTCCTTTAAATGGAAATATGACTGAAACATGCATCATATGCATAATCAATACCTGTTCTAACTGGGACTTTCGTTCTTTAGCTTCCTCTTCTAAATTTCTTAAAATCTGCTCGAGTTCAGCAAGCTGCAAAACAGATAAAACAGCCGTTAGGACAGATATTAAAAAAAACATATGGGATATCAAGGATGAACAGGGTAGTTTGGATATGTAAAGTAAGTGTATCTGTTTGTATGACAACATTACCTGATCTTCCTGCTGTTTTCTTGCTTTGTTTTGTTGGGACAGCTCTTCTTGCAGCCTTTCTATTTCCTTTTTCATTTGTGAATTTGATTGTTCAAGCTTCTGTGACGCCACCTAAGGATAGTATAATTGGATCAGTTAACTAGTGAGGGGTAAGGGAGACACATTTATAAACATGAGACCGTAATTACGACTTTTACCTCTAAACTGTCGTTTTCCGCAGCTTGTGCAGACATGCCATTGTTCTGTAGTGTGGACTCTAGTTTGTTGAACTGTTGAGACAGACAGACATTGTTTAGAGTGACTGATTCAAGAGAGTGCATTTATATAAGCATGTATGTGTATTAAAGTGATAGTTCACCCAAAAAATTCATTTTGATGTTTTTCTAGTTTCCCCCCAGGGCATCCAAGATGTAGGTGACTTTGTTTCCTCAGAAAAACACAAACGAAGATTTTTAATGAAAACCGGTGCAGTCTGCCAGCCTTATCATAGACGTGGATGGGCACCAAACCTTTAAAAGTAAACAAAAACATGCACAGACAAATCCAAATTACACCCTGCGGCTTGTGACGATACATTTATGTCCTAAGACACGAAACGATCGGTTTTTGTGAGAAACTGAACAGTATTTATATCATTTTTTTACCTTTGATACACAGCCACGTCCATCTCTCCTGAGCACGAGTTTGGCATCAGTCACGTCACATGTGCACGCGCTTCTGGCGTAGTATACGCAAGCGCCGTAAGCGATCTGTCGCATGAATACGATACTCATTGTTTACACAGTGCACAGAGATTGTGGGTATAGCGGCAAAATGCTAATTCAAAATGCTAATTCCTTGCGCGTATCCTGATTGTTTAAACCGATTTAAAGCTAAAAGATTATGTTTGCTTGCACAAACTCATCCGGGACTTTTCACTGATTTCCCCTTACGGCGCTTGCGTATACTACGCCAGAAGCGCGTGCACATGTGACGTGACTGATGCCAAACTTGTGCTCAGGAGAGATGGACGTGGCTGTGTATCAAAAATAAAAAATGATATAAATACTGTTCAGTTTCTCACAAAAACCGATCGTTTCGTGTCTTAGGACATCAATGTATCGTCACGAGCCACAGGGTGTAATTTGGAATTTGTCTGTGCATGTTTTTGTTTACTTTTAAAGGTTTGGTGCCCATCCACGTCCATGATAAGGCTGGCAGACTGCACCGATTTTCATTAAAAATCTTCGTTTGTGTTTTTCTGAGGAAACAAAGTCACCTACATCTTGGATGCCCTGGGGGTAAGCAGATAAACATCACATTTTCATTTTTGGGTAAACTATCCCTTTACATGTTTAGAGCATATAACAGCATTTCTCACCTTCTGTTTAACCTCACTGAATGTTTCCAGAACCTTGCACTTTTCATCAAGCAGTTCAGCCACTTTCTGCGCCATTTGCTTCTCTTTACCTGCAAACAAATCAACAGATAGGATCAGCTGAGAGCTGATCAGTTAAAACATATAAAGGGAATAGATTGGAAAAACACTCACTTGCATATAGGCGACTTTTGATCTGTAGAACAAAACAGAAAAAGCTAAATTAGTGCAGTTCCGACACTCATAAAAGTGTGCATTTTTATGTTTTATGTAGCAGTATGCTTGACTTACAGAATGAATGAACCTGCAGCTGAACAGAAGCAGTGTTAATAAACCTAAAAATCCAGTGAAAACCACAGCTTCCCATGGCAGCCCATATAAGTCAGGGCCAGGCCGGATATCATCAGGAAGTGAAGACACAACCTAAGACACAGAATTTAAACAGTTATATGAAGTCTGAAGAGAAAGAGAAGTACAAATTAAACAATTGTACAAGCTTTCACATGATAAGGCTTCTCTTAACACTCTCTCTGTCACCCACACATACAAAAGTGGACAGATGCTAAAACCACTTTCACATGATCATACACAGACACAACTTTTAGTACTTTCACATTAAACGTATTAGTAATAATAACGGTTATTTATAATCACACATTTTTTTTTCAAAGAATATTTGATCACTTTTTACTTCACCGTTACATCACCTGTTATTTTTACAGTCAAAAATCTAAACTATTAAATTAAAATGTATAAAGGTTACTAAACAAACTATAATGGGTTTTAAAAAAAATATTAAAAATACAATCTCAGACATTCTTCTTTGTTACTGACCTACAATTAAACTGACCAAAACCAACGCAAGTAGTCACTGTAAGATGAAAAAGACAACATACACTACAACACCTCAATACACTAAAGCTAAACCGTCATTAAATGGTAAACAAGGTCAGTAAAGGACATCTGAAGTCATTGTAGATCTATAAAATCAATAAATTTAACACAATCACACAAATCAATAGCAATATAAGATGAAATGAGCAACATGTACCAGATGCTTCAATGCTAACCAGCTATGTCTCAATACAAAACAGTTTACGCGATATACATTTAATTAAACAATAGTAAATACTGCACTAGAGTCAATTATGTGTAGTATAATAGCTGATTTAATAGAAATATATATGACACCTGCTGACAGCTGCCATACAAACTAGCGCGGTTTCATCAGACAGACATACAGAGAGTGCCACATACATCTTTGATTTTCTCCACGGCGAGTGTGTAGTAAATCTTCGCTGCTCCTTTCATGTCAGTCGCTTCTGTGACTACCGACTCTGCCTTAAATTCGTCCGCCATGACTATATTCAAACTAAATTATTCTATAATCTGTAATCTGATAATTTATCTGTTGTTATGCCATGGTGCCGGATGCTGCTCTACTCTGACTGCTAGTGCGCACTGCGCTGAGAGGAAGAGCGCACTCTTGTGTTTTAGGGAGGATTCGTAAAGCATATGATCTTGTGTCTCGAAAATTTAAACCGAACATCAGTGATATTTTTGTTTTAATATTTTTTTTATGTATAAAATTGTATTTTGTTATATAAAACAATAATATTTTGATTTTAAGGGAAAGATGTAAAATACACAAAATTGAACACCCCTACAAAATTCATGGTTTCTTCCACACGTCACCAATTGCTGAATGCCACAACGTTCAGTTCGAGTTTTAAAGAGACAGACGTATCGATAGTAAGCAAAAACGCAAACGCAAGAATATTTGTCATGAGCTAGTTTTGAAACGTCATAGTTTAAAATGTGGGTGAGTATGTTTCATTAGTGGGTGTGCCAGTTAAATATATCTCTATAGACAAAGGTCACTGATCCTGAGACCGGCTGAGCAGCTCAAGTCTGTCTGGATTCAACTCAACTCAACTCAACTCAACTCAACTCAAAATTACTACATCTTTGTGTCTACATTAATATTTATTTATTACCTATTTAGCAGGTTGTATGGGTTATTTAGTTGTAGAGACAGTGTAAACATGATTAAATATCATCAGCTTGGCTTGAGTGCAAAAAATGTTGGCAAAATGTCAAGACAGTGGCTTTAGAAAATGTTGACACATTCTCAGGAGCTTAAATATATTTTCTGTGTAAAATTTGGGGAATGTGTATTTTAGAGTTATTTACTGTACATACAGGTAAAAACACGACTCAGGCGTAATTTTCTAGAAATAAACAAAATAAACATAATTAAAAGGTCAGTAGTAATAGTTGTAGTATACAAAAGTAGTAATAATAACTTTAAAGTGTGATAGAATTAATTGAATATTAAAGCACTTTTTAAGTATAAAATCTGACATAATTGTGTGATTTTAATTGTCTAGAACAGATGGGCCAAAATTGTCACGTTAAAAGGTGGATACAGACATTTTTAGTGTTTAAAACTAGCTTTTATTTATTTATTTAAATAATTTTATGAAAAATAGGTCTCCCAAAAAAGAATTTGTGCCTTTATTACTTAAAAAAACCATGGGACAGGCTACTTGACGACATGTATTACACATGAAAGACTTACCTTGTGCACTATAGATGCAATTTCATTAATTGTGACTTTAACAAAAACTGCCATCTGATGAAATTGCCTTACACCTGTTAAACAGAACAAAAAAGATACGTTTTTACAATTTACTATGTATGTGTGAAATGTAACCCTTCAAAATGTAGTTTTCTCATGATAGGTTTGGGCCAACAGGAGGATGAATAAATGATGACAGAATTTTCATTTTAAGATGAACTATTACTAAAAAGAAAATAATTTGAAGTCCAAAAAAGTGATTACCGTTCAATGCTTCAACACGCTCCTCAGAGACAAGGCCATCATTTTGAAAAGTAGTTTTCTTGGATTCAGAAGATGTCCAATCCATATGCTTTCTTATTTCCCGCTCATCAGTCTGAACATCATCCACATTATCTCTGTTTGCTGAAAGGTCCTTTTCTTCAGAGACTGCCTCAGATTGAGAATCACCCAAGTCATTTATAACAGTTCTGTCTTCAGAAACCTGATTATTTTCAACCTCTGTTGTGGAGGTCATCTGTTGTGTATTCTTATTCACATCTAGACATGCAGAAAGAGAAGGAACATTATAGAAAATGTACACTTTTACAACTTTTACAGCACCATCACTGAAAGACTATCACAAAACCTAGATTTCCCATCAATCACATATGCAAAAGTTTTTTCACCATAATTATCTGCCATGCTCTTATTATTTTCAAAAGTGATCATTATGAATCATCAGTACCTGGGCTTTCTACACTGTTATCTGTTATCACTGCTGAATATTTCTTTCTTAGAGAAGATAAGAGGGTAAACAGTTTTTGTAGTGCTTCTTTAGTATTATCCTTGCCAGGAAAACCGTTATCTTGTTGAATATGTCCCAATTTTGAGTTGATCTTCATATAGTAATCCAGCAGCTGTTCAATGTCACCAAGTTCATCAAGGTCATCATTATCTTGACCTGCATTAGTGTTTGCCATTTTGCAATCCAGCCATGATAACTTCCGGTCTCCAAATAAATCTAAAAGATCTTCAATATTCTCTTCGCTCAGATAAGGATATAAGTTTGGATATTCTTTAAAGGTTTCCGTAGGATGATTGACAGTATTTTTGTCTTGAATTTCAGGGCTTCCAGGTTGTTTTCCATTATCTTCTGACTGCACTGCTATGTCACCATCATCACTTTGATTCCAAATGGCACCTGTGTCACTTCCCTCCCTTCGCTTGACACTTTCTGAATCGGTTTGACGATCCTCATTATTTGCTGTGTCAGTCTCTTCTTTGTGTTCAACACTTTGATTTTGATCATGCAAGATATTAATATTGCCATCCTGAACTGAGTCATTCTTTGACAAGAAATCATTTGCCAGTTCTGTTTCTGTGGAAGTTGTATAGCCATCTGGGTCTACATTTTCTAGTGAACTGAGATCAAGACCTCCATCTTTGAAATCGCCAGGTTCCTCAGACATGTTTAACGATGGACTTTTTGTATGTGCTTCCTGTGTCTGAGTTTCATTTGTGATTTGTGGATCATCCTCTTTCTCTTTTGTTTCAAAATAATTCTCTGTCGGTTCAGAAACGCTGTCTGATTCCTCTTGCTCTTCATGAACCACAACCTCATTGTCATTTTCAACTATTGAATCAGTATCCATGGAGTTTTCTACCACCAATGATTCATGTTGCGATTCTCTGGTATTATCCATCTCATAATCTGTGACGTTTTGGGCTAAATTTGACTCAAGCTCTGAATGCAGGTTTTCTTCACTAGTTACAAGAGTGTGAGTATGAGAAGCTCCTTCATCAAGAGGATTTATGTTTGTGTCCAATTTATGTGCTTCTGAATCTGATATCTTTTCTTCATGAAATGTGATGTCCTTTGAAAATGCTTCATCTAAATGTGCCACATTTCTTTCCAGAACTAACTCATCTTTTCTGTCTATAACTAACTCACCATTTTCTATCGATATACCTTGGTCGCCTTCAGCTAATTGTTTTTCATTAGTATATTCTGATAATGCATCCTCAGTCGGTGCAGAATGCACATCTACATTCATGCTTTGATCAGTCTCAACATTTGATTCTTGTGTGTTTTCGTAATGTAACTCAGTATCTGTCTGAATATTTGACTCTGACAGTACAGATGTATTCACATCAGTTACAGGATCTGTGCTGATTTCATTAGAAACATTTTCTTCTTGTTTGATAGTATCTAAATGTCCTTGATCAGATGGGTTTTGCGTAACTTTGCTTTCAAAAATGTCATCAACTGAATCAATCAAGTGTTTTTCACTCTGAACTTCATCAGTTGTATTATTTGCAGACTTAACTTCATCACCATTTTGGGTGTTAGATTCTTTAGAAAAGCCATCAATATCTTTAATGTCATCAGATTTAACACTGTCATTTAAAGTCATTGTTTCATCAGATGAAGTCTGAGTTTCACTGAGTAAATCAACATCCTTTGTGGTTGATTCTTGCTTGACAACTTTAGATATTTCTTCGTCTATCACATTCTGTTGCTCAAGAAAGTCCCCTTTACCTGAATTGACCTCCTTTCCTGTCTTTTCCTCATCACTTTGCACATCATCTAAAACATCAACATTGTTTTCATTTTTAACTTCATCATTTAAATTATCTGCTGACTTGATTTTGAGGATTTGTGAATCTATGCTGTTATCCATCATATTAGATTCTACATCTAGTTGCTCAACGCTGTCAGATGCAATGGTATCTATTAAAGTCATTGTTTTATCAGACAGCATCTGAGTTTCACTAAGTACATCAGTGTCTATTGTGTTTGAGTCCTGCTCATGAATATCAGTCAACTTTTTTTCTTCTTGGTCCTTGTTAATATTTTGTTCCTCGTCAAAATATTGCTTACTTGGATCTTCTCCCTTTCCTGTCTTTTCCTCATCACTCTGTACATCTTTTGTATCTTGTTCCACCTTTCCCTTAAGAAAATCAGCATTGTTTTCACTTTTAACTTCTTTATTTAAATTATCTGCAGACCTTATTTCAAGGATTTGTGAATCTATGCTGTCTTCTTTCATATTAGAGTCTACATCTAGTTGTTCAATGCTATCAGATGCAATGGGTTCTTTTAAAGTCATTGTTTTATCAGACAGCCTCTGAGTTTCACTAAACACGTCAGTGTCTATTGTGTTTGAGTCCTGGTCATGAATATCAATCAACTTTTTTTCTTCTTGGTACTTGTTAATATTTTGCTCCTCGTCAAAATATTCCTTACTTGGATCTTCTCCCTTTCCTGTCTTTTCCTCATCACTTTGTACATCTCTTGTATCTTGTTCCACCTTTCCCTTAAGAAAATCAGCATTGTTTTCACTTTTAACTTCTTCATTTAAATTATCTGCAGACTGTTTTTCAAGGATTTGTGAATTTATGCTGTCTACTATCATATTAGATTCTACATCTAGTTGCTCAATGCTATCAGATGCAATGGTATCTATTAAAGTCATTGTTTTATTAGACAGCATCTGAGTTTCACTAAGTACATCAGTGTCTATTGTGTTTGAGTCCTGCTCATGAATATCAGTCAACTTTTTTTCTTCTTGGTACTTGTTAATATTTTGCTCCTTGTCAAAATATTCCTTACTTGGATCTTCTTTCTTTCCTGTATTTTCCTCATCACTTTGCACATCTCTTGTATCTTGTTCCACCTTTCCCTTAAGAAAATCAGCATTGTTTTCACTTTTAACTTCTTCATTTAAATGATCTGCAGACTGTTTTTCAAGGATTTGTGAATTTATGCTGTCTACTATCATATTAGATTCTACATCTAGTTGCTCAATGCTATCAGATGCAATGGGATTTTTTAAAGTCATTGTTTTATTAGACAGCATCTGAGTTTCACTAAACACGTCAGTGTCTATTGTGTTTGAGTCCTGCTCATGAATATCAATCAACTTTTTTTCTTCTTGGTACTTGTTAATATTTTGCTCCTTGTCAAAATATTCCTTACTTGGATCTTCTTTCTTTCCTGTATTTTCCTGATCACTTTGTACATCTCTTGTATCTTGTTTCACCTTTCCCTTAAGAAAATCAGCATTGTTTTCACTTTTACCTTCTTCATTTAAATTATCTGCTGACTTGGTGTCAAGTATTTGTGAATCTTTGCTGTCACCTGTCATATTAGATTCTACATCTAGTTGTTCACTGCTATTAGATGCGATGCTTTCTTTCAAAGTCACGGTTATATCAGAGAGCTTCTGAGTTTCACTTAATACGTCAGTGTATATTGGCTTTGATTCCTGTTCATCAATATCAAACGTTTTATCTTCTTGATCCCTGTTATTATTTTGTTCCTTATCAAAGCCTTCATTGCCTAGATCTTCCTCCCTTCCTGTCTTTTCTTCATCAGTTTGCACATCTCTCATATCTTGCTCCACCTTTTCCTCCAAAAACTCAACAATGTTTTCACTTTCAACTTCTTCATTTAAATTATCTGCAGACTGTTTTTCAAGGATTTGTGAATCTATGCTGTCTTCCATCATATTAGATTCTACATCTAGTTGTTCAGTGCTATCAGATGCAATGCTATCCTTTAAAGTCATTGTTTTATCAGACATTTTTTTGTCTTGATCCATGCTATTATTTTGTTCCTCATCAAAGTCTTCCTTACCTGGATCTTCTTCCTTTCCTGTCTTTTCCTCATCATTTTGCACATCTCTCGTATCTTGCTCCACCTTTTCTTTAAACAATTCAGTTAAATGATGTGCTGAATCTTTCTCAGGGACTTGTGAATCTGTGCTGTCTTTTGACATACTAGATTCTTCATCTAGTTGTTTGACGTCATCAGATGCAAGTACATCAGTGTCTATTGGGTCTAAGTCCTGTTCATCAATATCAGTCAACCTTTCTTCTTCATGATCCTCTTTATTACTTTGTTCCTCTTCCGTACGTGCATCTTCTTCCTTTTCTGTCTTTTCATCATCTCTCTTTACTACTGTGTCTTCCTGAAAAGGAAGCTTGAGCATTGATGTCAGGCCGTTGACTGAAAATATAGACTGTGAACTTGATTCTGACTCTTCGGTTTCAATTTTCTCAGTATCTGTAGAAGTTCCAGGGCTTTCTGACACACTTTCTTTGCCTCCGTCATCTTTGTAAAGGTTTGTGATTCTGTTGTACATATTTCCATACCACCCTCCCTGTTTCTCTTCTTTTTCATTTTCTGTTTTCCTGTCCTCCAAGGGACCGTCATTATTTTCCACAATGTCATCTGGGTTGTTTTCATCTCTCTGTTTGTTGTCAACCCCATCCATGTTCTCACTGGGGTTAAGAATGCTCTGTTCCTCCATGTTTGTGTTTTCATCTGCTTTCTCAACTTCAGGCTTAGCAGCTTCAGTATTTTCTTCACTAAAGCCCAAGGCCTCTCTACCCATACTCATCCATGAGCTAGACTGCTGAGATGAGGCATCTTCATCATTTGTTGGGTTCTCAATATTTTCCTGAGTATCCTGAGTTTTTCCAAACCCAAAAGCATTGGTGAGTTCACCCCTGATCCAGCCAAGAGTTCCAGAGTTCGTCTTTTCCTCTATGAGGTTTTCCTCAATATCCATGATTATTTTTCTGCTTTTGAAGGATTCTTCACTGCTCTCCTCCTGTGTTTCTTCATTGCTTTGTTCATTCCTGCCAAACCATCCATTAACAGCAGAGCCTATCCAGGAAGACCCACCTGTTTCGGTTGTCTCTGGGTTGTTTTGATCAGAAACATCTTGAACAGAATGCTGGCTGGGTTCACTCTCTTCTGTTTCAGCAGGTGTATCTTGGCCTTCATTGAGATCAGTTTCTTGGGTTTCTTGTGGCAAATCTTCCGGATCATCAAATTCGGTGCTGGGCTCAAACACTAAACCATTTTCATCAAAGCAGATGAAGTCAAATTCCTGAGGAGAAAATTTGCACTGATTAATATTTATGTTCTTGGTAGACACTTTTGACCAAATCAGCATACACTCTTAAAAATATAGATGCTTCACGATACCATAGAAGAACCTTTTTTGTCTAAATGGTTCCATAAAGAACCTTTCACATACGAAGAACTATTCTGTTTTACAAAAGGTTCTTTGTGGCGAAAGAAGGTTCTTCAGATTATAAAAAGGTAAGAAAGAGATGGTTCTTTAAAGAATGGTTTTCTGTGAAACCAAAAATGGTTATTTTATGGCATCATTGTGAAGAACTTTTAAAGCACCTTTATTTTTAAGAGTGTACACCAAAGAATTTATTCTGTCAGATAATTCTAATTTAATGCTATGTCATCTTATTTGATTCTGTACACTGTAAAAAGTGAAAAATGTTACTTTTTACCTGATCTGAGCTTTAAAGTATGTAATCTAATGTATGGATCTAATGTAAGTAGTAACAGATCTTTTCTTCTGTATTATGACATGCATCTGTGAACGGATTATCAGAAATAAGTTGTTGTAACCAGTGTTGTTTTTGACAACCATCTTAGATTTAGTCTTAGTCTTAGTCTTTTGGACTAAAATGCTTATTAGTTTTAGTCAAATTTTAGTCACTTTTAAATGTGATAGTTTTAGTCCAATTTTAGTCGACGAAAAGTTTTAGTCAAAAAAAAGGGGAAAAACAAGGATAGAATGCTAAAACGGCTTGCCATACTAGTATGGCAAAGAGTATTTAATGCTACAACGGCTTGCCATAGCGGCAGATACTTTTTCAGTTTTAATTGGCATGCACAATAATCAGAAATGTCATGCATTTTAAACGTCTGACGGACCACCCACTAACATTTTCGTCTATTCTCGTCTCGTCAACGAAAACTCACACACGTCTCGTCATTAGTCATCAACGAGCCATTTTTATCTCGTCATCGTCTCATTATCGTCATGACAAAAAGTGGCGTCAACGAAATGATTTCGTCATCGTCATCGTTGACGAAAACAACACTGGTTGTAACTGAATGTATTGAGGTTGATTTGAACATTTTAAATAATATTTAAATCAGTTGATGTAGATGTATAACATGAAGCACATTTTTAGGTTACCTGACAAAACCTGACAAACTTTTTTTTATGTACATTACCTGGGTTGGCACCTGGATTTCATTTTTCTCATCAATAAACAGTTGATCGACTTTGATGGCATCTTTTGGGAACAATCCAGACAGCTTTTCCATCTGCAAAATGTAAAATATTCTAAATATTATTAAACAGATTAACAAATACCAGAAATGTTTTTAAACATTAAGATTTTTTTAATGTTTTTAAAGAAGTCTCTTCTGCTCACAAAGCAAAAGCATATAATATTGAGAAATATTTTTACTATTTAAAATAACTGCTTTTTGAATATATTTTAAAATGTAATTTATTTCTGTGATCAAAGCAAAATTGTCAGCATCATTACATTACAATCCTTCAGAAATCATTCTAATATGCTGAATTGCTGTTAAAAAAACATTTATTATTATTATCAATATTTAAAACAGTATGGAGTACATTTTTTTCAGGATTCTTTGATAAATAGAAAGATCAAACAAATAAAACGTTTTTGTAACATTCTACACGATACCATTCAAAAGCCTGGAGTGAGTATAATTTTTTTTGGGGGGGGGGGATTTTGGGGATTTTATAGAAACTAATACTTTTATTTAGCAAGGATGGTTTAAAATGATCAAAAGTGATAATGAAGACATTTATAATGTTACAAAAGATTTCTATTTCAGATAAATGCTGTTCTTCTGAACTGAAAACAATTCTACTCAGCTGTTTTCAACATAATAATAATAAGAAATGTTTTAATAAATGAGCAGCAAATCAGAATATTAGAATGATTTCTGAAGGATCATGCGACTGCAGTAATGACGGTAAAAATTCAGCTTTGAAATCACAGGAATAAATCATATTTTAAAATACATTAAAATAGAACACGTTTATTTTAAATAGTAAAAATATTTTAAAATTTTACTGCTTTTGCTGTACTTTGGATCAAATAAATGCAGGCTTGGTGAGCATAAGAGACTTAAAAAAAAAAAAAAAAAAAAAAAACCATTAAAAATATTACCTTTCAAAAACTTTTGACTGGTTGTGTATGTCAGATTAATTAAAGCACAAATTGTGTATAGTTGTATATTGATATTACTTTATTGATTTATGATTATGATTGACATGCATACTCACACTTCCTGCCCAGAGATCATTTCTTTTTCCAGTGAGTTTGTAGTAAACAGTAATGATATCCCCTTTTTTAAAGTTTAGAAAGCGGCAGTCTTTAGCACTATGGTCTCTTTGCGCCTGCACCCGACTTATCATACCTGAAGAAATGGACAAAAGAGGTAAGAAAGCAATGACTTGCAAATGAATCACAGCATTTAGATATTTTGCATGCATCCATCTATTCATAGTTTTAGTCTAATATCTTCTTGTATATTATATGAGAATAAATGATGATCTTACTTTCACATTCGGGGTCTCCACATAGTTTGTAGTCTGAAATCAAACCCAAACCCTGGTGTAAAAAACCAAAGATGATATGAAACAAAATGAATGCATGTACAGCTGCCATTTTTGGATTTATCCAGCAGTTCCCTTCATCTCATTAGATCAGTTCCTTTCCAAATCCAGTAGTCAGAGGGAAAGAGAAGCTAAATCCCGGCGAAATGTCATTCCCTCGGTCTTGTCACAGAATGAGCCAATCCATGGAGATCACAGTCTGACAGGCACAGATTGGATTAGAGGTTACTGTCAGTAAATCATTAATCTCAACACACGCCACATCACAAACTCACACTGGACCAAAGCCACATACAAACAGATAAGGTTTCACAATGTTAGACTACATGAAGCAGTAGTATTTTTACATTGTTTGGATTTTACGTAAGATATCAAAGTGAGTAAACCTATAGGCATTAGAAATACTACCTCATTAAATTATCATTGTGTTACATAATAACTAACTATGCAACTACAAGAGCATTTAGAATGCATAAAATATTATAAATACAAAAAACATGCTGTACACTCTTAGAAATAAAGATTTCAGAAGGTTTTCCAAACGATGCCATAGAAGAACCATTTTTGGTTTCCCAATGAATTTTTCAGTGAACAGTTCCTAAAAGAACCACTTTTTACTTTATGTGAAGAACATCTTAATAAAACTTCCATGGATGGTAAAGGTTCTTCATGGATCCGTAGATGCTAATTAAGAACCAGAGTGCTCTTTCCAGTACAAGAATAACTAAACAGGACAAATGAGATGCATCTGGGTAACATGTTAACTCACTCAGTGCTGTTTCAGTGTTGTTAAATGAAAGATTACTGATAGGAGAGAAAGACTGAGCAAAGGTCTGCAGAGTCTGAAGTTCTGCCATGGCACAAACCTTATTTGAGATATCAGTCTATAAATAAGGTATATCTCCATGCTTAATTTAATTTCACTGATTCAGCTTAAGTAGGGTGAACTCAGGTAAAGTGCGCCACTTTTTGTAAAACATGTCATTTAGATTCCTAGATGTTTTTCCTTTTCTTTTCTTTACTACTTTCGCTAACTTTAAGGTTCTATAATATTTCAATTTGAATACAGTTCATATAAAGTTTTTTTTGCAAGAGATATACATTTGCAATAAACATTTTAAGGTCATGTACTCCAGAAAAAAAAAATTTCAGGTAGAGTGGGTCAACCCTTATTTATCAAAAATTATTCTGCATCTTAATTAAAAACACTTGATTTATTAACACATATAAGATAAACATATTTAACAGACCCTAAAAATATAACCAGGTTATGAGTTAAATAAATAATGTAAATCCACATCTCAATTCATGTTTGAAATTTCCAAACAACTAAACATGTTGTGTTGACATTAAATTTGATGAAATCTGATATATATATATATATTATATTAAATATATTAAAGATGTGATTATAACAACAAATAGGCTAAAATTAAATTAAAACATATGGTACCCATATGTAAAAATGTTTTTCTGTCTATACTCTCTTTAAACTATGAATTATGAATTAATATTATTAATTGTGTCCGTATTTTAAAGTTTTATATTCTGCATCTATACTCTTTATTCTATATTCTTTCTGTTTACTTTCTTCCATCTCTGACTTGAATTCCTGACTGCAGTCTCATTTCTGTTTTCTAAAAACAGGGCCAGCAATATTTAAACACCTTACAAGAAAATTAACAAATAAAAAAATATATATTATTTGCATTTTATACCCTGTTGATGGTAGAACTAAATAAAACAGGAACTGTCACAATAATGTTTGTTTACATTTAATGAGCAAGCTTACAAATTACAAATGAAAATCTTAGGTCAAAGCGTTTTCTAAACCAAAACTATTTTATTATTTAGAAAAATAGTGTCCCTTTAATTAAGAACCATTGTTGTGCTCTTAAGTGTAAACGCTTTGAGCACAGTATACAATTAAAGGGATAGTTCACCCAAAAAAAGGTGACTTTGTTTCTTCAGTAGAACACAAACAAAGATTTTTAACTCAAACCATTGCAGTCTGTCAGTCATATAATGGCTAATTATCATATAATCTTTAAGAGTAAAAAAAAACATACACAGACAAAACCAAATTAAACCCTGCGGCTTGTGACGATACATTGAGGTCTTGAGACACAAAACGACTGGTCTGTGCAAGAAACTGAACAGAAGAAACAAAGTCACCTACATCTTGGATGCCCTGGGGGTAAGCAGATAAACAACAAATTAGAATTTTTAGGTGAACTATCCCTTTAAGCTTAAATTGCCCACTTTACCTGAATTCACCCTATTTGACCAAATATAACATGGCCGACACACACACCGAAAAAATTATTACCTCATGAAGTTATCAAGATGCCCCTGAAATCGCCTCCAGGTGGCAAATGTTGGTTTCCCCCTTAGACACGTACAATTTTGACACTACACATTGCATGTAAAGAAATAAAAAATATTATTCAACTTCTGTATTATCCTGGTCATATTTTTTAACATTCCTCCTAGACAACAGATGTCACTACACTTCTTTTCCGTCTTTCCATCCGTATCATAGCGAACGAATAAGAAAAGTCACCACGGTAACCGTCGCGTCTATTGGTCGTCATCATGGCCAGTGTTTTCAAAGAGGTTGACAAGCAGAGAAAACGTGTAGCAGCGAGTCCTTAATGCTGATTCGATTTTAATGGTCGCGAATAGAAAATAACGCAAAGACATGAAGTCAGACGTGGAGGAGTTGATGCCCAGACTTCTGCCTGTGGAGTCCTGCGACACAGAGGAATTTAACTCAACCGAACCGCCCAGAAACCCTCAAGAATATCTCAGACAGGTCCAGTAAGTCATTCTTTTTACGTTTAAATCTACTCATTTTACGTTTTAAATGTTGACGCAAGTTGAACTTTGTTTATATAAGCACCATTGTTTACCAAATGCATTAAATGCAAAGTACATGAATGTGAAGTTCTATACGTGTTGAAGGAGTGAATTATATGATAGATATAAAAAGATGATGTAGTGTGCTTTGAGATGTTTTTTTTTGTTTGCAAGTTGTATGATAGGAATTTAGCTTATGTGTATTTAGTCATATTCATATTCAGTTGCTAAAGTAAAAAGACACTTCATTATTAATATCTAGAGATTAATTCTGTAAGACGGGCATGGAGCATTTTTAATGAAAATCTAGTTACAAAAGTGGTGACACTTTACAATGAGGGTTCATTAGCTAATTTTTGAACACTGAGCAATACATTTATTACAGTTTTTATTTATCTTTTCTTAATGTTAGTTCATGTTAATTCACAGTGCATTAACTAATGTTAGCAAGCACAACTTTTGACTTTAATAATGCATTTGTGAATGTTAAAATTAACGATTTTTAGATTCTGTAGAAGTATTTTTCATTCTTAGTTCATGTTAACTAAAATAGTTAACTAATGAACCTTATTGTAAAGTGTTACCACACATCTTTGTTTTTTTATGGCTGTATATTTTTTTCTAATATAATACTTTTGTTTATTGTTTAATGATTTTTAAGATAATCTATGTAAAAATTCATACAGTTGCATTGTCTTTTTTTTTACAGGAGGGAAGCGTCACTGTGCCCAGATGTTGTTGTGGCACAAATTGATCCAAAGAAGCTGAAGAAGAAACAATCTGTGAATGTGTCTGTAAGTGCAACAGGTGAACAGTGCTATTAAATTGTTAAACTTTTTATGCGTGTAATAATTTTGCATATTCATTTTTTCACAGCTCACATGTTGTCTGGCTGCACCTCAGGGTTTCTCTCCCAGCTTAAAATGGCAGCAACAACAAGTCAGCAAATTCTCAGAAGTCAGACAGGTGGAAAATTTCAACATTACTTGTACAAGTATTTTACAGTAGTATCTAGCATTTTGTTTGCTTTTAAATTAAGTACTGTCAATATAACTTTTTTCTTTTTTTTCAGAGTGTTAACAAGCATCGGCAGCATTGGAAATCTCAGTTTTTGGACGATAATGTTGTTATGGTAAGACAATTGATATCTGGATGGAAATTTAACATGATAGCTGGCTGCATACTCTCAATCCATACAATATTTCTTATAATCACAAATACAAAATTTCACACATTATAGAGTGTTTTCACAACGCGTCATCAATTGGTCATATTGGCGGCACTGAACATAATCAATGCTACTGAACTGAATGAAACTTGCATATTTGGCTAATTATTGCTGCTGAAAAATATCAATTGTTGTTGTGTTTTGGACGGTACTAATTAGTCGGACCGGGAAAAACATTTGGAGTACTTTAGACTGCCAAAAGTTATAACAAATCAAGAAGAAGAGTGCAAAAAATTGTCTGAGGAACAAAGGTGTTTGTGGTTGGTCAAACTAAACCAGGATTTCCAGGGCAAGAATCTTGACATCATTCATGTTTGTTCTTATCATTCATAAGGGTCCATTTTTTTAAATCTGAATAAATAAGCTCTTCATTGTTTGTTTTGATAGAACAATATTTGGCCGAGAAACAACTATTTGAAAACCTGGAATCAGAGAGTGCAGAAAATCTAAATACTGAGAAAATCGCCTTTAAAGTTGTCCAAATAAGTTCTTAGCATTGCATATTACTAATCAAAAGTTAAGTTTTGATATATGTACAGTACGAAATCTACAAAATATCTTCATGGAACATGAACATCTTTACTTAATATCCTAATGATTTTTGTCATAAAAAAAAAAAACCCAAAATTTTGACCCATACAATGTATTTTTGGCTATTGCTACAAATATACCTGTGCTACTTAAGACTGGTTTAGTGGTCCAGGGTCACATATAATTATGCTTGCATAAACATTACATTATATATTATACATTACATTCACATTAAACATACTTAAAAGTTACAATTCTATAGTACCTTCAGTTGCTTTAAAAGCATAGTCTTCTCTTCACTTTAGCCCAAAATGGAGGATGAGGATGGATGGAGGAGGTTCTGCTTGGGTGAGAATGTTTGTCTTGACATCCAGCTGAAAGAAGAAGACAACGTTAACCCGGGTCTTGATTATGTCAAGGTAATAATTCAATCATCAACGCCCTGTGATAATTGTTGTCAATATAAATAATTACATTGAGGTACATTGAGTAAATGTATTATTACAAAATGTGAGCATTCAGTTATGATTTGAAGTTTTTTAATCTTTTTTTATCAGACTGGTTTCCCACCTTTCCTAAGCATTGTCAGCAAACTAAACCAGGTAACTGCCATTTGACAGCAGATGTAATTATTATTCACATATAAATAGCATATTCTAATATTTAATTGTCATCTCATTGCATTCTCTTTTCAGTCAACTGTCTCTGCTGTGCTTGAGTATTTAATCAATTGGTTTGACGAGAGAGACTTTGTACCACAGTTGGTAAGTCAAGTTGCTTCAGTGTGTCTCATCCAATAGATATATTTAATGAAAAGGTCACTCTAAAATTTGAGATAAAATCTCTTATCTTTGTCTCTAATAAATTGCATGTTAAAGGTATTATGGAACTGTATTTTTTCAGTTTAGCTGTACATTGCACATTTATCTTCGCAGGGCAGATGGCTTTATGCATTACTGTCGTGCCTTGAGAAACCGCTGCTTCCTGAAGCACATTCCCTTATCAGACAGTTGGCAAGACGGTGCTCTGCAGTGCGTGCCAATCTGGTAAACACCTTTTGGTCCGCTCTGAATTAAAAGCTGGGGTATCATTATTTTCTCCCTTGCTTCTGTTGCAGTCGCACAGGTGAAGGCTTGTTTGTTGACAACCTAAAATAGGTTGCCTAAAATAGACTGTATATTATTTTTCTCTTCCAGGAGAGCAAAGATGATGATCGTTTGTCAGCTCTTAACTTGATGATTTGTATTGTTGCCAGGTAACTGACATGGTGCTGTTCTAGCCAGAAATATGTGCAGGTGTTCTTATGAAGTATAATCACGCTTCTGTCTATTAAAGGTATTTTGAGCAAAATGATTTGGCTGACAAAGAATGAGAAGAATTTGGAAACAGATGGAAGAGCCTTTGTGAAGAGGAATCATGAGGGATACTCAGGAGATTTTGTAAAATATAGAAAGACTCTATGCAATATCTCACCTGAATTGCATTGAGTTCCATGTAATATTGAAGTACAACTGTTACAGCTAAAATTACTGTCAATTAAAGCATTGGTATTGTCAAATAAACAATTTCTGACATAAATTGCAAACATCTGTGTCTTCTTGGTATTTCATTGTCATGGTGTTGTTGTGCTGTCTATGCCTAATAAAGCCATGTCAATTCTATTAAAGGACTAACTGAAAATCATCTTAGTTTTTATTAAAAATGTAATGAAAATGATATTTCCCTTGCTAAAATACTATGGTAATCAAAGTTTCATCCAAACTTGTTAAATAACTCAAAAGTAACACCATAAGAAATGTGAAGTACCATAATCTGAAAGACATTTTATATTATGAAAAATATTCCCTCGCAAAAAATACTATGTTATTAATAGTTTTGGCCAAAGTTTTTAAATAACAGAACATATGAAATGTTAAGTAAAAATTAAGTAATCATAAAAAATGTTATCTCCAAATGATATTGTCCAAATGAAGTTCTTATCAATGCATATTGCTAATCAAAAATTAAGTTTTGATATATTTATGGTAGGAAATTTACAAAATTAATGGAACGTGGTCTTTACTCAATGTCCTAATGATTTTTTTTTTGCATAAAAAATGGATGCTTTCAATAAGATCCTTTAAGGACAGTTCTGTAGTTTTATTTACTTTTTTGATGTCACTTATTTAATGTTAACTAGTACCACATTGGTAAAAAATAAATAAAAATACATGTAGTAAATATGGTATTACTTTGAATGCCAAGACTAATATTACATTCACAAAAAATGGTTAAAGTATTTATTTAAAATGAGCAAAAATAAATAAATGTCAGAAGTGGTATGCAAGATGAAGACACGATTTTTAGAGAGGGTTTGCACTTATGATTTGGTCAGTTACCTAGATGTGCGGCCATATTGGCAATACCCGGATGCAAACAACAGCATGAATTGCACGGTTCATGTGCTGCTAAATACATTGTTCTGCTAATTTATGCTGTCTAAACCATGGAAAAAAATGCGTGGAAGCTGCTAAATCATATAGATTATGTCTTAGTGTACAGGAAAGGGCACAATATTTTGACATACCACCAAGTTAATAGGTGGTAAAGATACGTACGAGCAATATTATTTAAGATATTAGCCTAATATTTCATCTACCCGACTGGAAATGATAAGAACAAACTCGAATGTTGCCAAGATTCTTGCCCTGGAAATCCTGGTTAAATTTGGCCAACCACAAACGCCTTTTGTTCCTCAGACAGTTTTTGCACTCTTCTCCTTGATTTGTTATAACTTTTTGTAGTCTATAGTAGTCCAAATGTTTTTCCAGGCCCGTTTTAGTAGGCTACAGCCCAAAACATGACAATAATTGATCATTTTCAGTAGCAATAATCAGCTAAATATGCAAGTTTCGTTTGGTTCAGTGGCATTCCCTGCTGAAAAAACCAGCATATGCTGGTTAGGTATGTTTTGGTGCTGGGATGCTGGTTTTAGCTGGTATATGCTGGTCCTTTGCTGGTTTATGCTGGTCCCTTGCTGGTTTTTGCTGGTTTATGCTGGTCATGTTGCTGGTTAATGCTGGTCCTTTGCTGGTTTATGCTGGTCCTTGACCAGCAACATGACCAGCATAAACCAGCAAAGGACCAGCATTAACCAGCTAAGGACCAGCATAAACCAGCAAGGGACCAGCATAAACCAGCAAAGGACCAGCATATACCAGCTAAAACCAGCATCCCAGCACCAAAACATACCTAACCAGCATATGCTGGTTTTTTCAGCAGGGTTGTTTACGTTCAGTGCTGCTAATATGACCAATTGATGATGCCTTCTGAAAACACTCTATAAGAAGAAGAAGAAGAAGAAGAAAGAGTTTTGTGAATTTTATGGGTCTGGCTTCTGGTCTCATCCGCATCCAGCTATATTTGGCTGTACAAAACAGCTCCTTTTGCTGCTTGATATTGCTATTTGGTGTGTCTTAACATATTATTTTAATGTATTATCTTAATTATGAACACACTGGTTTGTAGTGCAAACTGTTTTTTCTGCATGTTGTGGCAATGTGTTGTAAAATTTAAGTGAACTAAAATTAACTTTGGGACACAAAAACATTGGCATCGGGCAGTTTGACACTAAAAATAAATTAATTTATGATAATTATCTGTAACATCGGTGATCCTGTCAAACAGGGGCGGTTGCCGCGGTTCTTGCGCGCCACCTGTGTGTGGGGTTTCGCCCATGTGATCACTGCCCGCGCCTTCATTGAGCCGAGCGCGCGCACGACACTCCACGCGCTGCTGGAAGACGAAGAGCAAGATGGCGGTGGTCGTGCGAAGTTTGCAAGACCAGCTGGAAAAAGCCAAGGAGAGCTTAAAGAGCGTGGACGAAAATATTCGAAAACTAACCGGCAGAGATCCGAGCGAACTGAGGTATTGCTCAACGAAAGCGTTTTAATCAATAAAATATCTGTTTGAAAGAAAATAAGCCAGGGCCTGTTAGCAAGCTAGGACTGCGGCTAGCTCGCAAGCTAAAGAATCACATGTGTTTAATTTCGGCGATTAAAACAACGGTGTGTTACACTAACTAGTCTTTAGATTTGTGCAGCGATATCTCACAGCTATTGAAAATCAACCAGACCGTCATAAATAACGTTAAATATGCTGGAGAGCTGGTAGCAAGTCTTCAGTTTGTTTGAAAGCACAATGACACGCCTCATAAACACATCCTGCACCTTAATTCTTCATAATGAATGCTGATTTTAAATCTAGCCACGGAAACATGTTAATCAGATTATAAACAAGGTTCCCTTAGGAGGTTGATCTTTAGAGTTTAACTAGCAAATTGTAAAGGTTACACATGAGTTCTGCAGGGACTTCCTGCTTTGTTTGAATGGGTGCGTTACTGGATTTGCTTTAGAAACTTTGCTTTGGATAGCAGCGACCAAACACAACAATTGTTTGTCTTACGAAAGTAATAATTTTATGGATCTTCTGGGTAGCTTTAGAAGTGCATGTTTATTTCTCAACATTTTGCTTGGAGAGTACAAGAAAGACCTGTCCTTTTTATTTTTTATTAGCCAATAGGCTTAAAGCACGTCACAGCAATGGATGTGATTTGCTATGTGTCAGGTGGTATTAAGGGGGCAGGGCAAAAATGGATTGGGCAAAAATCTATTTTCGCTTTTGAGCATGATTGTTAAAAGAGAAGTTATTCAACAGAAGCATATACTATTAATTAATTAGGTCTGGAAGTACTGAATTATTTTATATTTAGTGTTGTTCACGTCTGTGACTATATGTGACTCTGTACCACAAAACCAAATTATTAAATTTAGATTTGTACTCAAAACTGAATAAATAAGCTTTCCATTGATGTATGGTTTGTTAGGATAGGACAATATTTGGCTGAGATACAACTATTTGAAAATCTGGAATCTGTGGATGCAAAAAAAGAAACGTAGATATTGGAAAAAATGCCTTTGAAGTTGTCCAAATGAAGATCTTAGCAGTTATATTACTAATTAAATATTAGGTTTTGATATATTTACAGTAGGAAATTTACTAAATCTCTTCATTGAACATGATCTTTACTTAATATCAATGATTTTTGGCATAAAAGAAAAATCAATAATTTTGATCCATACAATTTGTTGGCTATTGCTTCAAATATACACATGCTTTTTATGACTGGTTTTGTGTTCCAGGGTCACATATTTAATATTAATATCCACTGACCTAGGCTATGATTGAGAAGCTTGAGTATGCAGCTGAGCAAGAAGTTGTGCAATCATAATTGGGGTTAAATATGCTGTTGTTTTTTTTTTATATATAAAGCATGATTATTAACTGTGCATCTTCTATCTTTTGCCTTTTTCAGACCGGGTCAAAATAGGAGACTGACCGTCCCAGGCCCAGGTGGAGGTAGGGGGCGTGGAATCAATTTGTTGAGGTAAGAATGTGCACTCTTGTTAGCAAATGCTGGTAATAATTTCATGTTTGATTTGTCAAATTTCTTGTGTGTGAAAACATACACTACTGGTCAATTAAAAAAAAAAAAAAAAAAAGTCTCTTCTGCTCACCTGCCTGCATTTATTTGAGCCAAAGTACAGCAAAAACAGTAATATTGTGAAATATTTTTACTATTTAAAATAACAGTTTTATATTTGAATATATTTAAAATTTTAATTTATTCCTGTGATTTCAAAGCTAAATTATTAGCATAATTACTCCAGTGACAAGATCCTTCAGAAATCATTCTAATATTCTAAATTTGCTTTGCAGAAAAACATTTGCTATAAACAGAGTAGAATTTTTTTTCTCCAAATTTCTTTGAATAGAAAGTTTAGAAGAACAGCATTTATCTGAAATAGAAATATTTTGTAACATTATAAATGTCTCTCTTTATAATCACTTTTGATCAATTTAAAGCATCATTAATCATCCAAAAAAAAAAAAAAAAATCATTTCTAATTTATAAAAAAAATTATACTGACTCCAAGCTTTTGAATATTATAGTGAAAATTCTGATCTTTGTATCTTTCTATTAATCAAAGAATCCTGAAAAAAAAAAACCTCAACTGTTTTAACAGAAAACCAACACATTAGAATGATTTCTGAAGGATCATGTGACATTGAAGAGTGGAGTAATGGTGCTGATAATTACCTTTTCATTATAGGAATAAATTGCATTTTAAAATAAATTAGAATAGAAAGTAGTTATTTTAAATGGTAAAAATATTTTACAATTGTACTGCTTTTGCTGTATTTTGGATCAAATAAATGCAGGCTTGGTGAGCAGAAATGAATTCTGTGTAAAAAAAAAAAAAAGATCTTGCTGTTCAAGATCTTGGTAGTGTGCTTGGTAATAAAGCTCTTTCTGATGACTTCTGACGTCTTAATGTCTGTCAACCCCTATCAGGCGTGGACTCTCAGATAGTGGTGGAGGACCCCCAGCCAAACAGAGGGACATCGAAGGGGCACTCTTGAGGTGAGGCATCTCTTGCCAATTACCTTACTTCTGGATATATTATCAAATAAGTTCAGATCTGTGTTTTGCATGTTTCCAAATGTATTTACAACTTGCCTATACCAAACTAGGCTGGCAGGGGATCAGCGAGCCAGGAGAGATTCACGCCATGACAGCGACGCTGAGGATGATGACGATGTCAAAAAAGTATGTTGACTAATTTTTTGTTCGCCAGGTACATTTGTCCCCTTGGGTTTAAAAAAAAAAAACATTTAACCTTATTTTTATCTACAGCCAGCGTTGCAGTCATCTGTGGTTGCTACCTCCAAAGAACGTACGCGCCGAGATCTTATTCAAGATCAGACTATGGACGAGAGAGGAAAGCAGAGGTACTACTATTGTTTTAGGCAAGCTTTTTTTAGTTTTTCACCTGCAAATTTGCTTAAACATAAACTGTTGTTTTATCTCCTCATTCAGAAACCGGCGCATGTTTGGCCTGTTGATGGGAACATTGCAGAAGTTCAAACAGGAGTCTACTGTGTCCACAGAGAGGGTAGGCTTGTGCTTTGAATTATCTTGTTTTTCTTTTAATGCACTGTGCTGTTTCCTGGTTCTTTTTTGAGGCAATGTTTTTAATATATGTGTAGAATATACTTTTAAAGCTGGATTATTTCAAACCCTCTTTATTTGTATTCAGTTCAAGTTGAGATCAAGTCAGCGAATTGCACACAACACTAAGCATCTGAAACAAAGTGCTGTTTTAATTTTAAAGCTTCATGTTTTTTCCTCCCCTCCAGTTAAAAAGACGGCAAGAAATTGAGCAGAAATTGGAAGTGCAGGCAGAACAGGAGCGTAAAAAAGTTGAGAGTGAAAGGAAAGAGCTCTTTGAAGAAAGACGTGCCAATCAAACAGAGCTACGTCTTCTGGAGCACAAAGTGGAGCTCGCTCAACTGGTATGTCTCAAAGCTGCAGGGAGACAGCAGCTCTTTTATTGTACACCTGCAATAGGTTTTTTTTTTTTGGATAGACTGTCCTTGGTCTGACTTTTCCATGCATTGTGTTCTCATGTATTCCAGCAAGAAGAGTGGAATGCACATAATGCTAAGCTCATCAAGTTTATTCGCACAAAGACCAAGCCCCCAATCTTCTACCTGCCTGGTCGAATGTGCTCCGCTACTCAAAAGCTCCTGGAGGAGTCTCAGAAAAAATTAAATGGTAAGTTTAATTTTGATGAGTTCAGGTTTTCTGGTTATTGATTGGTTTCTGCTGTCTTCCTCTTTGTACAGATTTAGATATTTTAGTCTTGGTTTACAACTGGTATTTACATTTTGTGTGGAACAGAACAGGCATTTGACTGCATTACATTTGTAGTGTAAATGCATTGGTGTAGTTCTGCACGTTTAAATTAAGGAAACTTTTGTTTTTGTGACTAACTTTATGATATAGAAATATTTTGTAAGTATAATGTCGGTTACATTGTTTTGTTGGGGTGCAATCTCCACGTGAAACTGGTTGGGCAGACCAAGTCATAGAGACTTAAAACTCTGAGAGATGGTAGTACTCAACGCCTAAAGTGTCACCAAGGCTCACCCCAGTCGGCCAGACCGGGGCACTCAAAAGTACGAAATCGCTAACTTCTAAACCGTCAGTTGCAGGCTGAAGTTGTCGTATGTCGTTGGAATCCTTAGCTCACGCTGGACAAAACGCATGCTAGGTTTTTCACCCAATCGTAACTAGTGAATATCAATTATTATAAAACAAAGTTGAACTTTTGACTTGCAAAGGGACGCCAAAACGTTTGAGAGGGGCAGGACCACTTTGTCGAATGCCTATAACTGCTGAATGGAATGAGATCCTCGCCAAACTCAAAACACCCATTTAAGAGCTCAATCTGAGGTTGCAGAAAAAAAACTGCTTTGGCACTTGGTGGCGCTATAAGATGGCTTAAAAATAACTATAACTGTGTAACCATTTGTCTTATCAACCTGAAAATTGCTGTTCATGGTCGTGGTCCAAAGTGCCACAAGTGTCTATGAGAACATTTGCTTATCTCAAATTTTTTTTTTTAGGTTACTAGAAAATGTTAACGGAGGCCGATCTTTTTTTCATTTTTTTTTTCATATATACATTCAATATTTATATCCTATGATAAAACTCTAGAAACACTACTGTCAATCAGATTGTTTGTTAAATGATGGAAAATATGTAAACAAAAAAAAAAAAAAAAGTCCTAGGTTCTTCCCTCCATCTGGACAAAACATTACGGTACAATTCTCTGGACTCTTTTGGTCAATTATCCAAAAAATGTTAAAATTTACCCTTTGGGAAGCGATAACGTGGTAATTTAGAAAAGGGGCCTGTCTTGATTTACGCAAAATCCTATAAAGCCTACAGGAAAACTCAAAACTTCACTAAACCTGCTGAGCGAATGGGACAGGTGATTCTAAACAAGCATGCAAAGTTCTAAGGAGATCGGACAACAGCTGGCACTGTAGCAGCCATATGTTAAAAAACATATTTCTATGGTAAATTACCTGGATTTGCCAAAAATGCTTTTTTAAATCATTGATTTGGTGGTTACAGGCTTGTTAAATGCTATATTGCATCTTAAACTACTTCATACTTGTAAAATAATGCATGCATGCAAAAAAAAAGACCGGTTATTTCATTTATTTTGTTTTTTTTAAACTTGTCAGTGTCATAGTGCTTGAAACATACTTTTCCTTGGACTTTCTTCTCAGCAACATTCAACATTTTTCCATCATTGATTTTAAAAGTTCATAATTTATTTTGTTCTCTCAATTTCTTAGGTGTGCTTGATGAGAGACGTGAAGCCTTTGCAGAGCAACTCAACAAAATGGAGGCTCGGCCAAGGCGTCAGTCCCAGAGGACAGGTGACAGAGAAATGGAGGATAGCCGTCGGGCTGAAGACACGAAGAAAGAAGATCAAGAGGAGGGTAAGGCTGGAGTAGGGCGGACAGGTAACAGGCATGATGTGGAGATGGAGGACGAGGAGGAAGATGTAGTCGAGGAGGAAATCGAGGAGAGCTCAGAGATTAGGGAGAGGGAGGGGGATCAGGAGCAAGAGCAGGTTGAGGAGAAGGATAAACATGAGGAGAGTGAGAGGAAGGCAGAGGAGGAAGATGAGGAGGAGGATGAGGAGGATGTAGGAACAAGTGAGGCTAAGGTAGAGGAGGAAGAACAGATGGAGGTTGCAGAAGTTGCCAGGGAGGATGAGACACAGGGTAAGTTGCAGGTTGAGAGTCCAGAAGCCACAGTTGAAGAGGTAGGTAATGTGCAAAAGGAGGAAGAGCAGGAGACGGAGACTGAGGCTCAGCAGGAAGTTGTTACGGACTCTCAGCAAACTCCCGAAAGCCACATGGAAGCACAGCCTGAGGAGTGTAAACAGCCTCAACTGGACGTCCCGACCCCTAGCGTGACAGAACATGACACCAAACAAGATGACACGACATCTGATAACCAACAGCCACAGCTTGAACCTGACCCCGAAGTCCCTTCTCAAGAGCAATGCCAAGAACCGGCTGTCCAACTGGAAGAAGCCAAAACGGACACTAAGGAAGCTAGCGAGGAGACAGATGACGCTCGTGGACGGGCCAAAGCCCATGCCAAGAAGAGCAAGAGCCGAAGTAGCAGCAGTTCCTCATCCAGTTCCTCTTCAAGTTCCTCATCCAGTGGATCCAGCTCCTCTTCCAGTGGCTCCAGTAGCAGGAGCAGCTCCTCTGGCTCCTCGTCGTCATCTTCCAGTTCACGCTCTCGCAGTCGCGGCAGGGAAAGAGACGGCCGAGACCACAAACGCCGCCGGAGACCTTCAGATAGAGAGCGCAGAAAGAGCGGGAGCGAAAGGGGACACAAGTCCTCAAAAGGCAGCGGACGAGAAAGCAAGGGCTCTAAAGACAAGAGCTCTAAACCTGACAGGAAGAGGACAAGTTCAGAGGGAAGCAGGTCAGGGAGGAGGTCGTCCAGAAGCGAGAGGGATCGGAAGTCTGATCGGAAGGATCGACGTTGAAAAGATGCTGCCAGTCTTAGTTTCTTCAAGGCCGTTGTGTGGTTAATCTAGTATTTTGAGGTGCGGCTGCCTTGCTATTCTTCTTGAGTGGGTTTTACTTTTGAATTCTCCATTTCCTGATCTCTTTGTTGTTCTAGTTTCATCTGGCAACTGATTATTTCAGTGTATCTTGGAATTTTTAAGATTTATAAACTGCTTTTAAGAGCCATCACTCTAAATGACCTTCAGACCTTCCATGTTATCTGACGGAAATAACGCTTAAAATGTGATTCTCGTGCTGATCCTTCATCTGTTTCACCACGGTGTTGCCAGTTCCTGTCATACAGTAGCTTAGCCACTGATGTTTTCAGTTACGCGATGCCATACTAATGTGATTTTTAACATGCAGTAAATATAAAGCATCCTTTCTGACAGTATCTTGCAGTGATGCAGTTCTTTTTCTTGTTGGAGCAAAATTGTCTGCTTTTTTTTTTTTTGTATAAATCACTCATTAACATAAGAAAAAAGACATTAAAGACAAATTTTCTTCATGTGTCTGTTGTTTTTTTTAATTTTTTAATTTATTTAATGTAATCGTATAACTTAAAATTGTGTATGCAGACAACACTTTAATGACGACAAGTGATACGTTTATGCTAAACTTTTAGTGTTAAATTGTTTAATTGAACATTTAGAATTTCAACAAATTTTGTGTCATTAGATCTCTTTAAAACTGCAGATTTCAAAGTGTTACTGCATTTAAATGAAACTAAATTAAATGTAAAAAAAAAAAAAAGATTCAGGTTTTCAGATTTAGTTTTCCAAAATGTTTATTTTTTGTGCTAATTGTTTTATTTGCAACTGTTTAATTGAGCTGCTAAGCAAATTTTGACTTATAACCCTATTTACTTGAAGCACATTACTGGCATTTTTTTTTTTAAAGATGATAATAGCAACTAATAACTTAATGTGATGAGAATTGTCCACTGCATCAATGCAACTGTCATTGCTATGATTATCAACCCATTGATAAATTAGTGGTTAAGGTGGTGTATTAAAGATCTGATGAACAAATGTCCTTGTGGGTTTAATTCCCACTTCTGGTAGCAGAGTTGTGATTTTTATTTTTATAAAGCGTAGAAGCTGCAGCTCAGTTGTACACGGTTTACTTGGTGCACACAGTAAAAAAAAAATCTTAGGAAGCAAACAGTCGTGTCAAGAGCTGCTTTAGCAAGCACAACA
>NC_133381.1:9972613-9997604 GCF_049309525.1 Garra rufa
GGTCGGGAGATCGAGGCTTCATCAGGAAGTAATGAAGCATGGAGACTCAGAAGTTGGGACCTCTGGCGACTCGATAGATATCGCAAGGTTCTCTCTGGTTCTCCTTAGTGCCTCCAGGTCCACCCGGACTGGACGCCATAGTACAGACGTGGCTGAGGCTGCGTCTGTACACATTCTCCCGATCACTGTGCACCCTGGAGTTCTGGAAAGAGCATGCCGGCATCGTCACGGCTAGTCCAACCATGCCTTGGACCTTCCCTCTCAAGCTGGGGGCGCGGCCTGCTACCCCCACATGGAGAGGTGAAAAGTTATGAGTATGGCCCCTGGGGGGGCGCAACTCATAGACTCGGGTCTCTCAACTGAGGTTGTTGAGACCCTGCTCCTATCCAGAGCTCCCTTCACGAGGAAACCTTAAGTGGAACCTGTTTGCTTCATGGTGTCACGAACACCATCTAGACCAAGTTACTGCCCGTTGGTACAGTACTGAGTCCTCGCAAACCCACAAAACCAGCTCACTCCATCCTGAGGGTGTTCGTGGCGGCTTATTGGCCTACCACGCCCCTCGTGGTGGCTCGTCGGTATGGTTTCCTCGGTGGTGCACTCAGGTTGAGACCCTGAGGGGTCTCAAGCCTCTATTACCTCCATTCTTGGAGTGCGACCAATGGGAAGTATATTTGTCCAGTATGCGCACTGGGCACATACGGCCACAAAGAAAGCATGTGGCACGTTCAGAGCTATCAGTAGATGGATCACAGATGCCATTCCTACTACTTCCAAGTCCTCTGGTCTCCCAGCTCCATGGGGAGCCAAGACTTACTCCTTCTGAGGCTGCCGGCCTCCAAAAGCTCTGACAGCAGGTGTCCCCCTCCAGGACATCTGCAATGCTGCGGGTTGGTCCTCACCCCTGACAATTGGTCCTCGCCCCTGACATTCGTCAGGTACTATGAGCTTGACCTCAGAGCCGCTCCAGGCTCGGCTGTACTCTCGGCCTAGTGCGCTAGGCCTAGAGGGTTAGCCACCTCCCTAGCCAGGAGGAGACTTCTCAAGGCGCATTCTTTCTGCGGAAAGAAGAGAAGTCGTTTTCGCCACGACGCTCCTCGTGTGCCCGAGGGCCGAGGAGTGTCCCTGCATCCTCGCGAGCCTGAGGGCCGAGGAGCAGACCTAAAGCCTCTTGTCCGTGTAATGCTAGACAAAGGCTCATACTCTCGCGTCCCGGTATGCTTACCAGGCCGAGCTTCCGGTCCCTCTTGTTCTGGTTACCCCCAGACAAAGGACTAAGACTCCTCGTGAGCCCGAGGGCCGAGGAGTACCTCTCGCACTGGCTGGCGAACCAGGCAGAGGTCACGGTTCTCGTGTGCCTGAGGGCCGAGAACTGCACAGCCCTCTTGTCCGCGGAATGCTAGACAATGGCTTAATTCTCCTCGTGTTCTGACGCAGGATGCTATCAGACCGAGTGTACTCCGGTCCCTCTGGTTTCTGGCTTTCCCCAGACCAAGGACTAAGACTCCTCGTCTGCCTTCACAGAAGGCCGAGGAGTGCCTCATGCACTGGCTGGCTACCAGGCAGAGGCACCTACTGTCTTCCCCGTGAGCCCGAGGGCCGGGGATTGCAGTGCCCTCTTGTCCGCGTAATGCTAGACAATGGCTTATTCCCTCGCGTCCTGGCGGAGCTCCAGGCCGAGCCTTGGATCCCTCTTGTTCTGGCTGAACCCCCAGACAAAGGATCACCCTCTCCTCGTGTGCCCGAGGGCCGAGGAGCCTTGAGGTCAAGCTCACCGTCCTCGTGGGTCTGCGGACCGAGGACTTCCCACACCATCTGTCCGCCGAGTGCTAGACAGTGGTCATTCGGTCCCTCTTGTTCTGGCTAACTCCCAGACAAAGGACTAAGACTCTGCGTGTGCCTGAGGGCCGTGGAGTACCTCTCGTTCTGGCTGGCGACCAGACAGAGGAAGACCTCCATTCCTCGTGTGCCTGCGGGCCGAGGAGCACTCTTGGGGTCGAGTGCACTGTCCTCGTGGGTCTGCGGACCGAGGACTACCTAACACCATCTGTCCGCCGAGTGTTAGACAGTGGTCGTTGCAGTCCCTCTTGTTCTGGCCACTCCCAGACAAAGGACTAAGACTCCTCGTGTGCCCGAGGGCCGAGGAGCACCTCTCGCTCTGGTTGGAAACCAGACAGAGGTAGAACCCCATTCCCCGTGTGCCTGCGGGCCGGGGAGCACTCTTGAGGTCGAGTGCATTGTCCTCCTGGACCAAGGACTACCTACACCATCTGTCCGCCGAGTGCTAGACAGTGGTCATTCGGTCCCTCTTGTTCTGGCTAACCCCCAGACAAAGGACTAAGACTCTGCGTGTGCCTGAGGGCCGCGGAGTACCTCTCGTTCTGGCTGGCGACCAGACAGAGGAAGACTACCATTCCTCGTGTGCCTGAGGGCCGAGGACTACAGGGCCTTCTTGTCCGCGGAATGCTAGACAAGGGCTCTTTCCTTTCCACCCTGGTCGAGCAGACACTCGCAGGGCTCGGAAATTATGGGGGCGTTGGTAGTCTCGTTCCCCATAGCGTTCCTGACGCGGCTCGAGTTCCCGGAAGGGAACGTCTCGGGTTACGTATGTAACCTTAGTTCCCTGAGGGAACGAGACGCCGCGTCTCGGACCATAATTCCCGCACCCTGCGGCGCTCGCTTCATTCCTTAAAGAGCTGCCGCCGGCTTCAAACGCACGCGCTTTATACTTCCCGGTCGATGACGTCACCGCGCCTGTGACGTCACTCCCGTCATTTCATTGGTTGTTAGACATAGTTCAGAGTGCGGCCCGCCAATGGCGTTCCCCATAGCGTTCCTGACGCGGCGTCTCGTTCCCTCAGGGAACTAAGGTTACATACGTAACCCGAGACGATATCCATGCCGGTGCGCGTCTGTGCAGCACGCGCACGTCGTGCAGCCTTTTGCGCAGAAGTACTTGGTTACACAAGTTTGTATAGGTAATTATGTTGTAAATGCAATTGTCAAGCAGTTTGTGATGCATTTTGGAAACAGGAGATAAGCGCCTGGTCTAATGCGCCACCTGGCCCGTTCTCGAATACTTACTTTTAGTCATTATTTGGGTAGCACACATATTCTGAATGCCTTCATCAGAATTCAAATTAGCCATTTTAATCTAGATTAATCTAGATTAATTCCAAGATTTAATCTAGATTAATCTAGATTAAAAAAATTAATCTATGCCCACCCCTAATATATATATATATATATATATATATATATATATATATATATATTTGTCTAATCCATTTTTATTAGTTTTAGAATAAAAATTTGAAATGTCTTTGCAACAATAGCTGAAATAAAATAACATTTTAACAAAAACTTATTTTATGTTTAATGTTTAAATGTTTTTAGGTTTAGTTAACAATAGTATAATTTCAGTGAAATAATGTCTATATTGCAGTGAAAAATATATATATTAAAAAATAATAATAATAATAAATATTATTATAATGAATATAATAAAAATATAAACATCTCCTAAAAATGACAACAAAATCACTAAAAAATAGAATAAAATAAATAAATAAAATGTAATTCAAAATATTAGCAGTAATATTATCAGTGATGCTAAAGTAACGTCATGTATATTGGTGTTGAGGTCTGTCTTTTAGACACGTGGAGTGGTATTGGAGTTTCTCCAGTCAGAAGAGCAGAAGGAATGTGTTTTTTATGTTGTGCTTTTGTCAGGCGTGTTCAGTCTTGTTCAGAATCTGGAGGTCGAGTTCAGTTCAAACCCTCACAAAGCAGTCAATCAGTCACACCATCAGCTGCAGATCTGCTCTCACGACAACAAACTACAGAAAGAAAAAAAAGATTTCGACAGCAGTTTGTCTGCGCAAAACCTGCTGAGCGGTTGCCAGGGTGTTGCTATGCGGTTTCTATGCAATTTTTGCAAACTGATCCAATCAAACTGAAAAAAAAAACATTTTCTAAATAAATAATTCTGTTCTTTTTTTTTCAATAAAATATCTAAACATTCTTAAATTTTAAATCTGTATGAACAATTTATCAAGTTTAATTGAATTAATGCCAAAAACAAGAACTATTAACTGTGGGTGTGGTCAGAAAAATAATATAGTTTTTCTTTTGATTTAAGTAGATATTTGTTGTTTTAAGCAAAAACTTCATTTTGACTAAATTTGATCTCGTAAATGTATGTTGATTTAAGAATATTAAGATATTTGTACTGGAAAACAAGGAGAAAGTACTGGAAAGATTTATATATATTTTTTTAGAATTTTACTATTTATTTTTTGTTACATATTTAATTAAACATATTTTTTGTTTAATTTTAATTTTAATGGAAGTTTTACTAACTCTGTGTTTTTGTCATTTGTAGTAGTTTTGTGATTATGTCTATATAGATATATATTTTTTAGAGATTTTGCATTGGCAACTAGCTAAAATAGAATGATTTTTCAATTTTGTTTCATTTCAGTCAACATTCATTTTATTTTCAGCAAAAATAAAGCTAAAATATACCAAACTGGAGGGTTTTTTAAAGATATTTAAAATAAAAGTACATTTCTTTTAAGATCTTTTTTGTGGTTTTAGCTTTAAAATTATAAAAAATGTAATACTTTTCCATTATTAAGGATTTTTTCATTTTTTTTAAAAAGACTTAATTTGTGGCAAAGTTACTTTTGAATGTTACATTACAAAGTAACATTCCAATGTAACAAAGTTGCATTAAAATGTTGCATTACTCCATATAAAAAGTAACTGATTATGTTGCTTAAGTTACTTTTTAGGATTTCTAGGAAAGTAATGTGTTATGTTACTTTTTCTCCGCCGGGCTGGACCACAAAACCATTTACAAGGGTCAATTTTTTTAAAATTTAGATTTATATACCTGAAGGCTGTATCCATTGATGTATGGTTTGTTATGATAGGACAATATTTGATTGAGATACAACTATTTGAATATCTGATCTAATGGTGCAAAAATCTAAATATTGAGAAAATTGCCTTTAAATTTGTTTCAAATAAAATTCTAAGCAATGCATATTACTAATCAATAATTAAGTTTTGATATATTTACAGTAGGAAGTTTAATGAAATATCTTCATGGTAATAATCTTTACTAGTTACTTGAAGAAAGTAATGTGATCACGTAACTGGTCTTCTCTCATGTGTGTTGTGGTTTGTCTCTGAATGCGTGTTTCTTGTCTAGATCTCAGATGAATGAAGGATGTTTCTGGTTATTCACATCAGCTCTTGTCTGATCCTCTACTCTCATGATTATTTGGCTCTGGTTTTGACCCAGTGTCACAGAGTTTGCCAGAAATATTATTTCTTGTCTTCTTTAATCTTCACAGAGTTTTAATGACAAAGCACATTTAAAATCTATACAGTCCATCTCTTTCAGGATAATGACGTTGGTCAAAAAGATTGAAATTTGCTGAAAGATCTTTTTGTTAGAATAACATCACTGAAGTGAACTGACTTGTTGAATGAATGAATGAATCGTTCACAATAAAACCAGGAACACATAACTCAAGAAAGAATTAAGAAACTGATTTGTGTTCAGACTCGTTTAATACGGTTTTATTGGTGAGGTGCTGATTGGTCGGAGTGTTTAATAACATCTTTTGATTGATAAACACTTGTATTATTATTATTATTATTATTATTATTATTATTATTATTATTATTATTATTATTATTAATAATGGCAATAATATGATAATAATATGTTATATAAAAAACATTTAGCTATTTTTATTATAAACAAAATTATTCAAATAATTATAATTAATTAGAATTATTTATTTTATTATAATATACTATGAATAATAAATGTATATACTACCAAAGTTCAAAGGTTTTTGGACAAAAAGATTTTTTAATGTTTTTTTAAAGAAGTATCTTCTGCTCATTAAGGCTGCATTTATTTGATTCAAAATATATTAATATTATAAAATATTTTTAATATTGTAAAATAGCTTTACTGTTTAAAATAACTGCTTTCTATGTGAATATATTTTAAAATTTAATTTATTTCTGTGATTTCAAAGCTGAATTTTTAGTGTTCAGTGTCACATGATCCTTCAAAAATCATTCTAATATGCTGATTTGCTGCTCAAGAAACATTTTTTTTATTATTATCAATAGTTTAAATTTTTTCAGCATTCTTTGATGAATAGAACAATCTAGAGATGAGCATTAATCTAAAATAAAAAGCTTTTGTAACATTATACACTGTACCATTCAAAAGCTTGAAGTCAGTATAAATAAAATCAAAAAGTATACTTTTATGTCTACTTTTATTTAGAAAGGATGCTTTGATCAAAACATTGAAAACATTGAAACATTGAAAATCTGTGAACAACTGTGGATATTATTATATTTACATTTAGACATTTAGCAGATGCTTCTATCCAAAGCGACTTACAAAAAAGGACAATGGAAGCAATCAAAAACAACAAAAGTGCTGTGACAAGTCTCATTTAACGCAGAACACGTATCTTAATTATATATAAAATAAAAAGAAAATAGATATAAGAAAAAAGAAAAAGCAAGCTAGTGTTAGAGGCCTAAAAATAGATAGATAGAATACAAGAACAGAAAAGCTAGTGTTAGTATTGGTTTTTTAAGAATACAAGTAAGTAAATTAATTTCGAATTTTTTTTAGAATAGAATAGAATTAGAATAGAGGGTGCTAGAGTTAGAGGATCAATTAAAGATGGATGAGATTATTATATTATTAGAAAAAAAAACTTTCAAAAATGAATGGACGTTAAATGCATTTTATTATTTTATGTACAAAGTAAAACAAATGTTAATAGTTTTTTTTTACATGTCTGTTGAAATGAAAGCTTAAAAATATGTTTTTATATTATTTATTATTTCAGTTAAAATGTATTTTATTTCAAGTAATGAAAATAATTTTTTAGGTTTTATACGGTTCCAATTTTAGCTTTAGTTACCTGTAATAACCCTGGTGTGTGTTCATGTGTGTGTGTGCGCGTGCATGTGTGTATAAAACACAGCTGTGTGTGTTTTGTTTGCCTGTTCTCTTCCTCTCTGCAGGATGTTTTAGTTGAACGTGTTACCTTGCTTCAGGTAAAAGCTGTCATCACTCTGGGTGGGACTGATGTACTTTCAGTGTATGTGAACTCTTCATCTCTTACACACACGAGCTGCAGCTGGCAGGTTAGTGTGTGTGTGTGTGTGTGCGTGCGTGCGTGCGTGCGTGTGTGCGTGCGTGTGCGTGCGTGCGTGCGTGCGTGCGTGCGTGCGTGTGTGTGTGTGTGTGTGTGTGTGTGTGTGTGTGTGTGTGTGTGTGTGTGTGTGTGTGTGTGTGTGTGTGTTGTTGGCGTGTTCTGCCTTGCAGTGCAGTATCTCTCATACAGAAGCGCTGATGGCCAAAAGCGTTCCTGAGCGAGCGACCGCATGCGCGCGCACGAGTGGCGGGAGGAGTCCAGCTGTCAGCGTGAATTACAGCACAGCAACTTTTATCAGCTGTCATGTGTGTGATATATTATCAGCTCAGAGTTGCACAACATCCACAGTCAACTTTTAAACTCTGAGGACGGAGCACAAGATTCATTCAGAGTCATTTGGAGGTGAACAGATATTGCTGCATTAAGAATGTTTAAAGTCAAGTTTAAAGTCTAGTTCAGATTCCAATAAGATTTAAAAGAGAAGTTCACTTCCAGAACAAAAATGTACAGATGATTTACTCACCCCGTTGTCATCTAAGATGTTCATGTCTTTCTTCAGTTGTAAAGAAATTGTTTTTTAAGGCAAACATTTGAGGATTTCTCTCCATATAGTGGACTTCTATGGTGCCCTGAGTTTGAACTTCCAAAATGCAGTTTAAACGCAGCTTCAAAGGACTCTAAACGAACCCAGCTGAGGAATAAAGGTTTTATCTAGCGAAACAGTTATTTTATACAAAAATTTTAAATTTATATACTAACCTCAAATGCTCATCTTGTCTAGTTCTGCTTGCACTCCTGTTCAAGACAGTTAGGGTATGTCGAAAAACTCCCATCTCGTTTTCTCCTCCAACTTCAAAATCATCCTACATCGCTGCAGAAGTACCGATCCAGTGTTTACAAAGTGAACAGAAAAGAAGATCAAATGCCCTTTACCAAAAAACGTGATTTTGAAGCTGAAGACAAAAACGAGATGGGAGTTTTTTGACATACCCTAACTGTCTTGAACTGGAATACAAAGACTACACATGCGCATCGCAGAGCAAGACAAGATGAGCATTTGAGGTTACAAAGTATGTAAATCGTCAGTTTGTTTCACTAGATAAGATTCTTCCTCAGCTGGGATCGTTTAAAGCCCTTTGGAGCTGCATTTAAGCTGCATTTTGGAAGTTCAAACTCGGGGCACCATAGAAGTGCACTATATGGAGAGAAATCCTGAAATGTTTTCCCTTTAAAAAACTCAAAAAATGGTTCCATATACCTTTAACATCTGAAGAACCTTTCTGTTTCACAAAAGGTCCTTTGTGGCAAAATTAGGGTTCTGCAGATTATAAAAACTAAAGAGAAACTTTGACTAAACGGTTCTTTTTGGAACCAAGAATGGTTCTTCTATGGCATCACTGTGAAGAACCTTTTGTAGCTCCTTTATTTTTAAGAGTGTACAGAACACTTAAGGCCACTAGAGGAACGTTTGCCTATGGTTTTCTTTTTATCAATAAAATATAGGTTAATCCTTGTTAAAGTTAGATATTCAGTCAAAATCAGTGAATGATTTTCGTTCGTTCTTTGATTTAACATTAAAAGAGAAGTTCCCTTCCAGAACAAAAATGTACAGATAATTTTACTCACCCCATTGTCATCTAAGATGTTCATGCCTTTCTTCAGTCGTAAAGAAATTGTTTTTTAAGGCAAACATTTCAGGATTTCTCTCCATATAGTGGGCTTCTATGGTGCCCAAGAGTTTGAACTTCCAAAATGCAGCTTAAATGCAGCTTCAAAGGACTCTAAATGATCCCAGCCGAGGAATAACAGTCTTATCTAGTGAAACGATCAGTCATTTTCAAAACAAATTGACAATTTCTGTAGTTTTTAACCTCAAGTGCTCATTTTGTCTAGGTCTTCGTGAAGACCTCTTGTTTTTTCTAGTTCAAGACAGTTAGGGTATGTCAAAAAACTCCCATCTCATTTTCTCCTCCAACTTTAAAATGGTCCTACACCACTGCAACAGTACGGATCCGGTGTTTACAAAGCGAACGTGCAAAGAAGATCAAACACCCTTTACAAAAAAAGGTAAAACAGTGATGTAGGACTATTGTGAAGTTGGAGGAGAAAATGAGATGAGAGTTTTTAGACATACCCTAACTGTCTTGAACTGGAATACACAGAGTTCAGGCAGAGCTAGACAAGAAGAGCATTTGAGGTCTACAAGTATATAAATTGTCAATTTGTTTAGAAAGTAACTGATCGTTTCGCTAGATAAGACCCTTCTTCCTCGGCTGTGATCAATTAGAGTCCTTTGAAGCTGCATTTAAACAAACTAATCAATTTGCAATAGCATAAATAAACACAACTGAACAAATCTCAGGTACAGAAATTTAAATAAAAAGTTTCAAAACACTATAGTTTTCTTTTCATCAATAAAATATAGATTAATCCTTGTTAAAGTTAGATATTCAGTCAAAATCATTGAATGATTCTTATTCGTTCTTTGATTAACATTAAAATGATTTCACTCCATATAGTGGACTTCTATGGTGCCCAAGAGTTTGAACTTCCAAAATGCATTTTAAATGCAGCTTTAAAGGACTCTAAACGATCCCAGCCGAGAAAGAAGGGTCTTATCTAGAGAAACGATTAGTCATGTTATAAAAAAGTTGAAAAATTACATACTTTTAACCTCATCTACGATTTCACTACTGACCTGAACACTTCAGCCGAAAACAGTCCTGTAGTTCATAATAGAATCCTGAACTATAATGAAGAGCATAAGAGCGATTTCAGCCCCTGATGTGACCCATGATCACAGCGTAATGGTTTTCTAGAGTTGTGAGTGTGTATTAATCAGCAGAGACTCATTAAACACTCAGAAACGAGCGCTGCGGGGGTCTTATTCATTCTTGGCACGCTCAACTATTGATTTGTATGTGGTGATGATCACAAATCACATCAGCACGACCCAAGAGCGCCGACGAGTCCCAAAACTCTGCTTTACCTCCCAATGGACGGCTCAATCCATTTACAAGTTATTAATGCGTTTGATTATTTGAACTTCACACATATCCGCTTCCTCTGAGGATTCATGACTAAACACACATTCCTCTGACGTGACTCTCTGGGGATGTTTCAAACATTCGCTGAAGGAGATTTCATTTGGCTCTCTTCATTTTTTATTTATTTGTGTTTTTTAACGGTTGCGTAATGACTTTGCAATTGTATCTGATAGTCTTTACTCATGCTCATTATTGCACAAACTCTTCAATACTGTAGGGATGAAATTGCTGAAATATATTCCCAGACGAAGACTGTTCATACACTTTTGTCTAAATGTTTTTTTTTTTTTTTAAAGAACTTTTAACCTTTCTGTTTCACAAAAGGTTCTTTGTGGCAAATAAGGTTCTTATAAAAAGGTAAGCAAGAAATGGTTCCTTAAAGAACCTTTGACTTAATTGGTCTTTGTGGAACCAAAATTGGTGATTCTATGGGATCGCTTGAAGAAACCTTTTGAAGCACCTTTATTTTTAAGAGTGTAGGGATGTCCTGAAAGGGAAAAATGGCTGGTAAGGGAATAAACACGGTCCTATTGTAATTATAGTAGTTTTATTTAAAGTACTAGTGTACTGCTTATTGTGCATTATATAAAACAGTATGCAACAATTCTGATTTCTTATTGTCACATGATGTTGTTAGTTATATAAATATATAGATATATATATCAAGGGTAGTTAACAAGAAGGCATTAATATATATATATATATATATATATATATATATATATCAACCCAGGCTCATTGGCAATACGTGACTCTGCCTACATTTCTGCAGAACCTGAAATACGTATCTCCAGGTACATTTGGCTGCACTTTTCGGGTGAACCGTCCACTAGAGGCGCTAATGTGTATTGTTTTCCTCCGTTTTAAATACACGTTTATTAAAGGTTAGAAAGCAAATTAAACAGTGCTCGGTCTTCTCAGCATACAAAACGTTTGTATTAAACTTGTTAATTCCACATTTTTAAGGTGCCAAAGACACACGTCTCGTCTGGATTTATCCTTTAACTTCGATGGAGAGCAGTTGCGTACAAATACCACGCAGCATCTTCTACGGCAATTACGTCACCAGCGAGGCTCAGTTCGACCAGTTCACCTGATACGTGTACATCTTCAAGCAGGTAAGTGACCGCGACAATCTTTTCATTATTTTAATTATTTCAGTGTTTCTACATCACTTTCATGGGGTCATGTGTTAAAACGGAAGCTTAGTGGAATAGTTAGCACGGCTGCTAACGTTAGCCTACGATTGACATTAGCCTAAGCATTACCACTGTAACTGTAGTTTTACTATAGTATTTGTAGGATATGCACACTAACCACTAACTTACTATGGTTTTACCACTGTAACCGTAGTTTTACTATAGTATTTGTAGGATATGCACACTAACCACTAACTTACTATGGTTTTACCACTGTAACCGTAGTTTTACTATAGTATTTGTAGGATATGCACACTAACCACTAACTTACTATGGTTTTACCACTGTACCCGTAGTTTTACTATAGTATTTGTAGTATAAGCACAGTAAACACAACACTTACTATGGTTTTACCACTGTAACCGTAGTTTTACTATAGTATTTGTAGGATATGCACACTAACCACTAACTTACTATGGTTTTACCACTGTAACCGTAGTTTTACAATAGTATTTCTAGTATAAGCACAGTAAACACAACACTTACTATGGTTTTACCACTGTAACCGTAGTTTTACTATAGTATTTGTAGGATATGCACACTAACCACTAACTTACTATGGTTTTACCACTGTAACCGTAGTTTTACTATAGTATTTGTAGTATAAGCACAGTAAACACAACACTTAATATGGTTTTACCACTGTAACTGTAGTTTTACTATAGTATTTTTAGTATAAACACAGTAAACACAACACTTACTATGGTTTTACCACTGTAACCGTAGTTTTACTATAGTATTTTTAGTATAAGCACAGTAAACACAACACTTACTATGGTTTTACCACTGTGACTGTAGTTTTACTATGGTATTTTTAGTATAAGCACAGTAAACACAACTCTAACTATGGTTTTACCACTGTAACTGTAGTTTTACTATAGTATTTTTAGTATAAACACAGTAAACACAACTCTAACTATGGTTTTACCACTGTGACTGTAGTTTTACTATAGTATTTTTAGTATAAACACAGTAAACACAACTCTAACTATGGTTTTACCACTGTGACTGTAGTTTTACTATAGTATTTTTAGTATAAGCACAGTAAACACAACTCTAACTATGGTTTTACCACTGTGACTGTAGTTTTACTATAGTATTTTTAGTATAAACACAGTAAACACAACTCTAACTATGGTTTTACCACTGTAACTGTAGTTTTACTATAGTATTTTTAGTATAAGCACAGAAAACACAACACTTACTATGGTTTTACCACTGTAACTGTAGTTTTACTATAGTATTTGTAGTATATGCACAGTAAACACAACTCTAACTATGGTTTTACCACTGTAACTGTAGTTTTACTATAGTATTTTTAGTATAAGCACAGTAAACACAACTCTTACTATGGTTTTACCACTGTGACTGTAGTTTTACTATAGTATTTTTAGTATAAACACAGTAAACACAACTCTAACTATGGTTTTACCACTGTAACTGTAGTTTTACTATAGTATTTTTAGTATAAGCACAGTAAACACAACACTTACTATGGTTTTACCACTGTAACTGTAGTTTTACTATAGTATTTGTAGTATATGCACAGTAAACACAACTCTAACTATGGTTTTACCACTGTAACTGTAGTTTTACTATAGTATTTTTAGTATAAGCACAGTAAACACAACTCTTACTATGGTTTTACCACTGTAACTGTAGTTTTACTATAGTATTTGTAGTATATGCACAGTAAACACAACTCTAACTATGGTTTTACCACTGTAACTGTAGTTTTACTATAGTATTTGTAGTATATGCACAGTAAACACAACTCTAACTATGGTTTTACCACTGTGACTGTAGTTTTACTATAGTATTTTTAGTATAAACACAGTAAACACAACTCTAACTATGGTTTTACCACTGTGACTGTAGTTTTACTATAGTATTTTTAGTATAAGCACAGAAAACACAACTCTTACTATGGTTTTACCACTGTAACTGTAGTTTTACTATAGTATTTGTAGTATATTATGCACAGTAAACACAACTCTAACTATGGTTTTACCACTGTGACTGTAGTTTTACTATAGTATTTTTAGTATAAACACAGTAAACACAACTCTAACTATGGTTTTACCACTGTGACTGTAGTTTTACTATAGTATTTTTAGTATAAGCACAGTAAACACAACTCTTACTATGGTTTTACCACTGTAACTGTAGTTTTACTATAGTATTTTTAGTATAAACACAGTAAACACAACACTTACTATGGTTTTACCACTGTGACTGTAGTTTTACTATAGTATTTTTAGTATAAACACAGTAAACACAACTCTAACTATGGTTTTACCACTGTGACTGTAGTTTTACTATAGTATTTTTAGTATAAGCACAGTAAACACAACTCTAACTATGGTTTTACCACTGTGACTGTAGTTTTACTATAGTATTTTTAGTATAAGCACAGTAAACACAACTCTAACTATGGTTTTACCACTGTAACTGTAGTTTTACTATAGTATTTTTAGTATAAACACAGTAAACACAACACTTACTATGGTTTTACCACTGTGACTGTAGTTTTACTATAGTATTTTTAGTATAAACACAGTAAACACAACTCTAACTATGGTTTTACCACTGTGACTGTAGTTTTACTATAGTATTTTTAGTATAAGCACAGTAAACACAACTCTAACTATGGTTTTACCACTGTGACTGTAGTTTTACTATAGTATTTTTAGTATAAGCACAGTAAACACAACTCTAACTATGGTTTTACCACTGTGACTGTAGTTTTACTATAGTATTTGTAGTATATGCACAGTAAACACAACTCTAACTATGGTTTTACCACTGTGACTGTAGTTTTACTATAGTATTTTTAGTATAAACACAGTAAACACAACTCTAACTATGGTTTTACCACTGTGACTGTAGTTTTACTATAGTATTTTTAGTATAAGCACAGTAAACATAACTCTTACTATGGTTTTACCACTGTAACTGTAGTTTTACTATAGTATTTTTAGTATAAACACAGTAAACACAACACTTACTATGGTTTTACCACTGTGACTGTAGTTTTACTATAGTATTTTTAGTATAAACACAGTAAACACAACTCTAACTATGGTTTTACCACTGTGACTGTAGTTTTACTATATTATTATTAGTATAAGCACAGTAAACACAACTCTTACTATGGTTTTACCACAGTAACCGTAGTTTTACTATTGTAACTGTGATTTTACGGTGTACTATTTGTAAAGCACAGTAACCACAATGCCTACCACACTTTTAAATGTTTTTTGTGAAGTAATTGTAATTCAGTATTTGTTTCTGTCTTGCAGTTATGTCAGATCACCTACTCCAGCAGCTCTTTTAAGAAGCCATCTCTGGTAAAAGCCATCACTGTATGAACTGTAATTCATAATTAATGTACACATAGTTTTGCTCTCTCTCTCTTTCTGTGGTTCATCATGACATTTTTAAAATCTCATAATTTTGACCAATTCTGTCAGAAAGCTGCTAGAATGAACAGGGAACTTGAACTCAAAGCTCCCAATGCTGATCTTGAAGAAGCTGTGAAAGAGGCTGAAAAGTCCTTCTATGATTCAATCTTTCACAGTAATGTTGAAGACATTTAGCTATAACTGATTTGCTTTAATCAACGCATCCTTATTGTTAGTGTTAATAATACCTTTCCTTACAGTCCTTCCTCTCAAATATTTTGGTCACAGATTTTGTTTAGCACATTGTCTCAACATGTGTGTATTTCTCTTTGTTTCAGGGTAAAGGGAAGACCAAAGGAAGGCCTGTCATGGGATTTGAATTGGGCCATGTTGTGCATTTCTGGAAAAGACCAAAAGCAAAGGCAAACATTCCAATGGTATGTCAATGTTGGTCTGAGCACCTGGACTGAACTGTACTGCAGTTACATTTTGCACAGCATCTGTACATACCCTACAGCCCCATCAGAAACAACAATCAACAAAGTGTCATGTCGAAGTATTAATAATTCATACAATTTACCAAGCCAGCAAATGTATATGATATTGTACAAGTGTACTCATATAAAATTCTATGATTTTTCACTTGTACTTGTGTCATTGGCCATTGCCTCAACTCTAATGTTAATTGTGTCCATTGTAAGTAGTCAGAGTGTTTATACCAATCCAGTTTATATTAAGTCCATCATATTCTCTCTACATTAACCTTTACAAATTTTCACTGCCTCTTCCTGTTCTAACAGTACATGATATCTGCCCACACCTCAGAGTCTGCCTTTCTTTCTATGTTGATTTTTATTTAACACATCTGTCTAAGAAGCACAAGTCTGGAAATGCTAGTTTATCTTGACACAAATCAGATCATTAGTAAATTTGGCCAAATCAGATTGCTTAAAGCTGTCCTTACCAAGAGCAAGAACAACAATAAGAACTATTTTAGCATCCACACCAACGGACGATAGCGTTCTGTTTACTATTATACATGCTACAGTCATCTGCCATCTGTTGTCAATGTTTTTGTTGTTCATCATGTGATAAATTCTCTTTCTTCCTGTCTTGCAGGATTTCTTGAAGACTACTTATGTATATACATATCCAGTGATAGTGACAGGAGTGACCACAGTAGAGATGGGAGTGTTGACTGTAGAGGAGAAAGTCAAATAATAATAATATTATAATTGTTATTAACCAGTAATTTGTCTTGCATTTAGTCACAATAGAAGCAAACAACGATTACAGGAGAGATATATTTTAAAGGTAATAATTGTAAAATATTGAAATATTGTTCTAATCATTGTTTGCCTATTAGTTTGTTAAACAGAAGCATTGAATATTATTTGGCATCTTAACATTTTCTGCAAACAAATTCTCTTTTTGTTTTTGACTATTAGACAATCTTTTTAAGGGGTTTTCTATTGCCTATTTCTTAATTACCTCTATGCAAATGCATTTCAAATACAATCAACTGCTTGTTTTGTCTTTTTTTTTCCGTAATGGCACAAACTGGAGAGAGAGAATGCTTCTTCTGGGAACTTTTTATCTGTGAAAAGTTTGATATGTCAATAAACATTGGGAAATGACTACAAAATGTGTGATTCATTATTTTTTATTATTCTTATAGTTCATCTGGCAGGTCTAAGAATTGCAATTTTGTAAGGTCCATTTCCAGGAAACAGAAGTGATTAATTGTTTACCCTTAATACACTGTAAATGTTACAGAAGCACAATTAAACAGTAGAAAAAAGCTTCATGTTTAATCATTAGAGGTGCATGTTTTTTGTTTTGAAAGCAAATGAAACATTTTGAATTATTGTTCACAGCAATTTATATCAAAGTTTTGAGTTTAAATATTGTACATAAATTTATATTAGTGTGAACATAATTTACTATGGGAACCATTATGCCCTTATTTTAAAAAATAAAATAAAATAATCCTGGTAATCAATAAATCTATTGCTGCATCAAGTTAACCAAACTATCCAATCTGTTGTTCCAGTTTTATGTTGAGTGGGGACAAATAAATATTGAACTGATTATCTGTATTTGCCACAAGAACCCGGAAGATCATGTCATAAATGACCATATTTGGACAAGCAAACGAGACGACTCTGTTCAATTTGGTTGCCATTTGGAACTCGCTGTGATTGGACTATCTTTTAATCCAAATGAAAAACAACGCTTAATGTTACAAAGTCCGTGTTGCTCTTATTACATCAGTAATACCTTCAGTTAACAACGAAGTGTTGCTATGTTGTGAGAACTTCCTAATTTACCGAGATCGTAACCCTAACCCTAAGCAGATCTTAATTAAACTACAAATAACAGCGCCATTTTTTTCGTGTTCTATAGATAGAATGGCAGAGGTTTGTGGGTAATGTAGTTTAAAATGTTTATTATTAAAATAGTGGAAAATGCAATCTTTTTTGAACAAAGGTTTATCTAAACAAGTACACTGTGCAAATATCTATGACATATTTAAGAGGCATGCTGAAATTTGGTTTTTTACTAAGATCATTTTTTAAAACACCTTTATACCACCTTTCCATGAATGTTTGAAAACTGTGTCCAACAATATGTAATTAACATAGCATAAGTAGTTGTCCTGCCAATTTTCTCTTTGACATTATAATCAGACACTGATTTACAGCCATTTGAAATGTTCATTTTTTTGCTCTTCCATGGGACTCTACTGGGCCCCTGGGGATTGAAGGGCAGTCAAAACACACAAATCTATTCTCATCATGGACAACACACTGTGCTGAGTCATATTTTTTAGATTGTCTTTTCAACAATTTGCCAATATGTAAGTTGCAAGTCATAGTTATCTTAGAATAAGAATAGACATTTCCTAGTTGAATTGCGCTCCATTTATTTCATTAGATCAGGAGCAAGAATTGAGTGATGACAGGAAATGAAGACACCAGTTTAAACAATCAATACATATTGTGACACTTCTTTGTACTATCACACAATGTCAGTGTGTCATTCAGTAAGACAAGGTACAGACCGTGTGGTTTATGCAAAAGCTATACAATTCATGCAATGCAAAGGATCATAATATAAAAGACATCATTTGTATCTTTGTCAAATATTCCTCATCTTTGTCCATCTTTGCAAAACATCAGTAATGTGCATGCTCATCTTATTTATTATACAGTACAGGATTGATGTTGATCTTTCTCTGGTCCATCACCCTCAGCTGTGCATAAAGTGCCTGTAGCAATATACTGTAGTCCATGCAGTCTCTTCTAATGAATCTTTCAGCCTTCCCTTCATGTATTGAATGTCATTAATATGACCAAATGTCGCATCTTGATTAAAACACTCATGGTAATTATGTGTATTGTTTACACAATTAAATGGTGTATTTACCAAACATTCCTAATAAAGAATATTTACCATACTTTATTATCCAATACTTTGTGCTACATCATAAAGACAGCTAAAGTAGCCTATTAAGACAAATGATATTCAAGAGAAATAAAAATGGGTTATGTTAAAACCATATTATTTTAACCAGATGAAGCCTCCCAAATGCATGCATGGTTAAATGTCTTGAGCATCATAGAATCACATTCAGTTTCCTGCTCATCATCAGAGCTCTCTTGGTTTTCTTCCTCTTGCTTGCTTATCCATATCCCTATCTTAATAATCTCCTTCCATGTCATGAACAATTTGAAGTTGTTATCCAGCACACTACAGTACAACTGACGGACAAAAGACATGTGACCAATTTAAATCATATCACTTTATTGTCACAATACCATGATCACAAGTGTACAGGTGGTGACATTTTTTTGTGAAAACTGCAGCATGAAAGTATAGACAACAAATGCTCAATGCAGGCAACACACACATATAAGGGACTCAATACAGGTAGAGAACAATAAGGTAAATAGTATGCTATACAGAGAGCATGAAATTAAAACAATAATCACAGTACGCATACCTTTGCAGCGCAGTGTGGAATGAATCAGTTCAAACAGAATGTCATGGTGCAGAATAATAGCGAGTTAGAGTCCAGACAGTGCAACTGATAGAGAGCAGTGCATATGAGCTTGATGTGCTGTGTATTGTTTCTGGTATAAGTTCAGTGCAGTCTAATTGCCTGTGGAAAAATGTGTCTGCTGGTGCAGGTTCTGCAATAACTTCTGCCTGATGGTAACGATGAGAGTAATCCATGGCTCTGGTGGCTGGAGTCTCTGATGGTCCTCTGTGCTTTCCTCACACACCAACTGATGTAAATATCCTGGAGGGACATAACATGTATTTAGGGTGTTGTAAATTAATAAACAATATATATCTTTATTTTTAATTGTTGCATTGGACTTACCATTGATTCTTGTTGGAGATATGAGCCAAATGGATCCCTTCACAACTATTTTGCAGTTGTCATTTGTGAAGTTTACTTTTACGGGCCGTAACATCTGAGCTGTCACAGTAGAGTTGTTCAGGAATGCAGTCTTCATCGCAGTTTACTGGCGGTTTCAGGCTGCAATGCTGCATCTGGTGGCCATTGAATTGATATGGTCAACTGGCTTCACCCTCCTTCAAACAAACAAAACAATAAGTCAACAATAATTCCAGAGAAATAGTGTTGATGAATAGGTGCAAGTGTCAGTACTCACCATATTTGGCCAATCCTGCCCAAATTCCAGAGATGATAGCACAGTTGATTTGCCAATTCTAGGAGCTATAAAAAAAAAAAAAAAGTGCATGTGAAAAATGGTAACGGCTGTCTTTTGAGAAATTAACATCAATTGCTATACCCCATATAACCCTAACCCCAACCCATATAACTACATTGCTTGAATACATACATACCAGTAGAAATGTGCAAATTTTCAGCTCAGTGTTTGGGCACAAGAAGACCATGTTCATTCCTCATTCATCAGGATTGGATTGCCGGGACTGATTTTCTTTTCTTTTTTTGGTCTTCATCTTTAAAACAATACAATATTTATTGACCCAATTTTTTTTAGTATTATTGTTGTTTAAACATATAAATTAAGCAGTTACAATTATATACTTCAAGCTCAAGTTCCCTGGCAACTCTAGCAGGCTCCTGAGTTCATCTGTATGCATCAGATTCAGAGTCTGAGAAAAGGCCATCATGCAAACTCTAAGCTTCTATTTTTCAACAGAGCACAAAATAATGTGTTAAGTGAGGGAGTAAAGAAATAAGATGAAGAGAAATAAGCAGAATTGTGTAAGTTTAACAGAATGAGAAGCAAGCAGCATTAGAAAAAAAAAATTATTTAACAGCAAACTAAAATGAATTATTTTAAATATGATTACCTGCTGATGGTTTTGTTGTAAGCAGTTTAAAGGCCTCTTCACACCAAGGATGAGTCCACACTGCAGCTATTTGACATAAAATGACACAGAAACAATATGGTTGGAATCTCTTTCAGAATTTTTTTTTCCAGATGTTGAACAATGAAAACATTGACAGCCAATCAAAATCCACCACACAAATAGCCTGAGCATTTAAATGCAGACAACATAACTGCAGCATACGCTTATGATAAAAAGAATGTTATTTTCTGTTAGTGTGAAAAATAAACAATTAAAATAGTCATTATAATTCTTGCTCTTGGTGTGAACAGCTTTAAGTGATCTGATTTGGCCAAATTAACTGAAGGTCTGATTTCTCACACGACAAGTTAGAGATAGGAGTGAGTGTTGACTAGAAGAGAAATTTAAAAAAAATAATCAGTAGACATGTAAGGCTTGGTAAATTGTATGAATTATTAATACTTCGACATGACACTTTGTTGGTTGTTGTTTCTGATGGGGCTGTAGGGTATGTACAGATGCTGTGCAAAATGTAACTGCAGTACAGTTCAGTCCAGGTGCTCAGACCAACATTGACATACCATTGGAATGTTTGCCTTTGCTTTTGGTCTTTTCCAGAAATGCACAACATGGCCCAATTCAAATCCCATGACAGGCCTTCCTTTGGTCTTCCCTTTACCCTGAAACAAAGAGAAATACACACATGTTGAGACAATGTGCTAAACAAAATCTGTGACCAAAATATTTGAGAGGAAGGACTGTAAGGAAAGGTATTATTAACACTAACAATAAGGATGCGTTGATTAAAGCAAATCAGTTATAGCTAAATGTCTTCAACATTACTGTGAAAGATTGAATCATAGAAGGACTTTTCAGCCTCTTTCACAGCTTCTTCAAGATCAGCATTGGGAGCTTTGAGTTCAAGTTCCCTGTTCATTCTAGCAGCTTTCTGACAGAATTGGTCAAAATTATGAGATTTTAAAAATGTCATGATGAACCACAGAAAGAGAGAGAGAGAGAGCAAAACTATATGTAAATTAATTATGAATTACAGTTCATACAGTGATGGCTTTTACCAGAGATGGCTTCTTAAAAGAGCTGCTGGAGTAGGTGATCTGACATAACTGCAAGACAGAAACAAATACTGAATTACAATTACTTCACAAAAAACATTTAAAAGTGTGGTAGGCATTGTGGTTACTGTGCTTTACAAATAGTACACCGTAAAATCACAGTTACAATAGTAAAACTACGGTTACTGTGGTAAAACCATAGTAAGAGTTGTGTTTACTGTGCTTATACTAAAAATACTATAGTAAAACTACAGTCACAGTGGTAAAACCATAGTTAGAGTTGTGTTTACTGTGCATATACTACAAATACTATAGTAAAACTACAGTTACAGTGGTAAAACCATAGTTAGAGTTGTGTTTACTGTGCTTATACTAAAAATACTATAGTAAAACTACAGTCACAGTGGTAAAACCATAGTAAGTGTTGTGTTTACTGTGCTTATACTAAAAATACTATAGTAAAACTACAGTTACAGTGGTAAAACCATAGTTAGAGTTGTGTTTACTGTGCTTATACTAAAAATACTATAGTAAAACTACAGTCACAGTGGTAAAACCATAGTTAGAGTTGTGTTTACTGTGTTTATACTAAAAATACTATAGTAAAACTACAGTCACAGTGGTAAAACCATAGTTAGAGTTGTGTTTACTGTGCATATACTAAAAATACTATAGTAAAACTACAGTCACAGTGGTAAAACCATAGTTAGAGTTGTGTTTACTGTGCTTATACTAAAAATACTATAGTAAAACTACAGTTACAGTGGTAAAACCATAGTTAGAGTTGTGTTTACTGTGCTTATACTAAAAATACTATAGTAAAACTACAGTCACAGTGGTAAAACCATAGTTAGAGTTGTGTTTACTGTGCTTATACTAAAAATACTATAGTAAAACTACAGTCACAGTGGTAAAACCATAGTTAGAGTTGTGTTTACTGTGTTTATACTAAAAATACTATAGTAAAACTACAGTCACAGTGGTAAAACCATAGTAAGTGTTGTGTTTACTGTGTTTATACTAAAAATACTATAGTAAAACTACAGTTACAGTGGTAAAACCATAGTAAGAGTTGTGTTTACTGTGCTTATACTAAAAATACTATAGTAAAACTACAGTCACAGTGGTAAAACCATAGTTAGAGTTGTGTTTACTGTGTTTATACTAAAAATACTATAGTAAAACTACAGTCACAGTGGTAAAACCATAGTTAGAGTTGTGTTTACTGTGTTTATACTACAAATACTATAGTAAAACTACAGTCACAGTGGTAAAACCATAGTTAGAGTTGTGTTTACTGTGTTTATACTACAAATACTATAGTAAAACTACAGTTACAGTGGTAAAACCATAGTTAGAGTTGTGTTTACTGTGCTTATACTAAAAATACTATAGTAAAACTACAGTTACAGTGGTAAAACCATAGTTAGAGTTGTGTTTACTGTGCATATACTACAAATACTATAGTAAAACTACAGTTACAGTGGTAAAACCATAGTAAGAGTTGTGTTTACTGTGCTTATACTAAAAATACTATAGTAAAACTACAGTTACAGTGGTAAAACCATAGTTAGAGTTGTGTTTACTGTGCATATACTACAAATACTATAGTAAAACTACAGTTACAGTGGTAAAACCATAGTAAGTGTTGTGTTTACTGTGCTTATACTAAAAATACTATAGTAAAACTACAGTTACAGTGGTAAAACCATAGTTAGAGTTGTGTTTACTGTGTTTATACTAAAAATACTATAGTAAAACTACAGTCACAGTGGTAAAACCATAGTAAGAGTTGTGTTTACTGTGCTTATACTAAAAATACTATAGTAAAACTACAGTTACAGTGGTAAAACCATAGTTAGAGTTGTGTTTACTGTGCATATACTACAAATACTATAGTAAAACTACAGTTACAGTGGTAAAACCATAGTAAGTGTTGTGTTTTCTGTGCTTATACTAAAAATACTATAGTAAAACTACAGTTACAGTGGTAAAACCATAGTTAGAGTTGTGTTTACTGTGTTTATACTAAAAATACTATAGTAAAACTACAGTCACAGTGGTAAAACCATAGTTAGAGTTGTGTTTACTGTGCTTATACTAAAAATACTATAGTAAAACTACAGTCACAGTGGTAAAACCATAGTTAGAGTTGTGTTTACTGTGTTTATACTAAAAATACTATAGTAAAACTACAGTCACAGTGGTAAAACCATAGTTAGAGTTGTGTTTACTGTGTTTATACTAAAAATACTATAGTAAAACTACAGTTACAGTGGTAAAACCATAGTTAGAGTTGTGTTTACTGTGCTTATACTAAAAATACTATAGTAAAACTACAGTTACAGTGGTAAAACCATAGTTAGAGTTGTGTTTACTGTGCATATACTACAAATACTATAGTAAAACTACAGTTACAGTGGTAAAACCATAGTTAGAGTTGTGTTTACTGTGCATATACTACAAATACTATAGTAAAACTACAGTTACAGTGGTAAAACCATAGTAAGAGTTGTGTTTTCTGTGCTTATACTAAAAATACTATAGTAAAACTACAGTTACAGTGGTAAAACCATAGTTAGAGTTGTGTTTACTGTGTTTATACTAAAAATACTATAGTAAAACTACAGTTACAGTGGTAAAACCATAGTTAGAGTTGTGTTTACTGTGCATATACTACAAATACTATAGTAAAACTACAGTCACAGTGGTAAAACCATAGTTAGAGTTGTGTTTACTGTGTTTATACTAAAAATACTATAGTAAAACTACAGTTACAGTGGTAAAACCATAGTAAGCTAGTGGTTAGTGTGCATATACTACAAATACTATAGTAAAACTACAGTTACAGTGGTAAAACCATAGTAAGTGTTGTGTTTACTGTGCTTATACTAAAAATACTATAGTAAAACTACGGTTACAGTGGTAAAACCATAGTAAGTGTTGTGTTTACTGTGTTTATACTAAAAATACTATAGTAAAACTACAGTTACAGTGGTAAAACCATAGTAAGTGTTGTGTTTACTGTGCTTATACTACAAATACTATAGTAAAACTACGGTTACAGTGGTAAAACCATAGTAAGTTAGTGGTTAGTGTGCATATCCTACAAATACTATAGTAAAACTACGGTTACAGTGGTAAAACCATAGTAAGTTAGTGGTTAGTGTGCATATCCTACAAATACTATAGTAAAACTACAGTTACAGTGGTAATGCTTAGGCTAATGTCAATCGTAGGCTAACGTTAGCAGCCGTGCTAACTATTCCACTAAGCTTCCGTTTTAACACATGACCCCATGAAAGTGATGTAGAAACACTGAAATAATTAAAATAATGAAAAGATTGTCGCGGTCACTTACCTGCTTGAAGATGTACACGTATCAGGTGAACTGGTCGAACTGAGCCTCGCTGGTGACGTAATTGCCGTAGAAGATGCTGCGTGGTATTTGTACGCAACTGCTCTCCATCGAAGTTAAAGGATAAATCCAGACGAGACGTGTGTCTTTGGCACCTTAAAAATGTGGAATTAACAAGTTTAATACAAACGTTTTGTATGCTGAGAAGACCGAGCACTGTTTAATTTGCTTTCTAACCTTTAATAAACGTGTATTTAAAACGGAGGAAAACAATACACATTAGCGCCTCTAGTGGACGGTTCACCCGAAAAGTGCAGCCAAATGTACCTGGAGATACGTATTTC
>NC_133381.1:9998104-10105607 GCF_049309525.1 Garra rufa
AAGCAAGAAGTAAGGTTATCTGTACTGCACAAAACAAAATAACTACTCTTTCATCCCTAAAAGCGTTAAAAACAGCTTCAATCACTAACAAGAAATTAGCTGTGTGTAAGGGGATATTCACACAGGCAGTAAGAAAGAAGCTAGTTTATGAAAGTGATGTTTTTTAACATATATACATACAAATGTAAAAAAAAATATAAGCTTAACGCTAAAACCAAACGCCTAACTAGACAACCGCTGTAAAAAAATATTTTTTGAAACGCCAGTTTTTTTAAAACTTCCATCATTACTACCACTTGCTTCGTCCGCCATTATTTGAAAATTCTGGAAGCGCTCTGCCGAAAGGAATTGTGGGATAGGTAGGACGGGAAAGGATCCACCAGACCCATCCTTCAAATTCGGGGAAAAGGAGGACGTATTTGTGGGCCGCATTTGAAGGATCCTATGAATTTGGACAGCCTTCGTCGCGGCGCTGTGACGTAACATCCTTCAAATGAGTCCTCCGAAGGATGTAGACCCCGAATTTGGACACAGCCTAAGTCATGCTAACAGTATGCTAATCATGCTAAAATCATGCTAGCAACTTGCTAGTCATGCTAAAATCATGCTAGCGACTTGCTAGTCATGCTAAAATCATGCTAGTGACTTGCTAGTCATGCTAAAATCATGCTAGTAACTTGCTAAGTCATGCTAAAATCATGCTAGCGACTTGCTAGTCATGCTAAAATAATGCTAGCGACTTGCTAGTCATGCTAAAATCATGCTAGCAACTTGCTAGTCATGCTAAAATCATGCTAGTGACTTGCTAGTCATGCTAGTATCATCCTAAAATCATGCTAGCGACTTGCTAGTCATGCTAAAATCATGCTAGCGACTTGCTATATATGTTAAAATCACGCTAGTGACTTGCTAGTCATGCTAGTATCATCCTAAAATCATGCTAGCGACTTGCTAGTCATGCTAAAATCATGCTAGCGACTTGCTATATATGTTAAAATCATGCTACTGACTTGCTAGTCATGCTAGTAATCATGCTAGTGACTTGCTAGTCATGCTAGAATCGTGCTAGTGACTTGCTAGTCATGCTAGAATCGTCCTAGTGACATGCTAGTCATGCTAAAATCATGATAGTGACATGCTAGTCATGCTAGTAATCATGCTAGTGACTTGCTAGTCATGCTAGAATCGTGCTAGTCACTTGCTAGTCATGCTAGAATCATGCTAGTGACATGCTAGTCATGCTAAAATCATGCTAGTCATGCTAAAATCATGCTAGTGACTTGCTAGTCATGCTAGAATCGTGTTAGTGACTTGCTAGTCATGCTAGAATCGTGCTAGTGACTTGCTAGTCATGCTAAAATCATGCTAGTGACATGCTAGTCATGCTAGAATCATGATTGTGACATACTAGTCATGCTAAAATCATGCTAGTGACTTGCTAGTCATGCTAGAATCGTGCTAGTGACTTGCTAGTCATGCTAGAATCGTGCTAGTGACTTGCTAGTCATGGTAAAATCATGCTAGTGACATGCTAGTCATGCTAGTAGTAATGCTAGAATCGTGCTAGTGACTTGCTAGTCATGCTAGAATAATGCTAGTGACTTGCTAGTCATGCTAGAATCATGCTAGTGACTTGCTAGTCATGCTAAAATCATGCTAGCGACTTGCTAATCATGCTAAAATCGTGCTAGCGACTTGCTAGTCATGCTAAAATCGTGCTAGCGACTTGCTAGTCATGCTAAAATCATGCTAGCAACATGCTAGAAACATGCTAGTAAACACCCTGGGTACCCTAGTAACCACATAGCAACACCCTAGCAACCACCACAGGCACCATAGCAACCGCATAGCAACACCGTAGCAACCACCCCAGGCATCATAGCAACCGCATAGCAACACCCTAGTAACCACCACAGGCACCATAGCAACTGCATAGCAACACCTTAGCAACCACCCCGAGTACCTTAGCAACCGCATAGCAACACCCAAGCAACAATCCCAGGCACCATAGCAACCACATAGCAACACCTTAGCAACCACCCCGAGTACCTTAGCAACCGCATAGCAACACCCTAGCAACCACCCCGGGTACCTTAGCAACCACATAGCAACACCTTAGCAACCACCTCGGGTACCTTAGCAACCGCATAGAAACACCTTAGCAACCACCACAGGCACCATAGCAACCGCATAGAAACACCTTAGCAACCACCACAGGCACCATAGCAACCGCATAGCAACACCGTAGCAACCACCCCAGGCATCATAGCAACCGCATAGCAACACCCTAGTAACCACCACAGGCACCATAGCAACTGCATAGCAACACCTTAGCAACCACCCCGAGTACCTTAGCAACCGCATAGCAACACCCTAGCAACAATCCCAGGCACCATAGCAACCGCATAGCAACACCTTAGCAACCACCCCGAGTATCTTAGCAACCGCATAGCAACACCCTAGCAATCACCCCGGGTACCTTAGCAACCGCATAGCAACACCCTAGCAACAATCCCAGGCACCATAGCAACCACATAGCAACACCTTAGCAACCACCCCGAGTACCTCTCTTTGACCACTCTAAGAACCTTAGCATCTATCTATCTATCTATCTATCTATCTATCTATCTTCAAGCTTAAAACTGCTGAAAACTTCAAACTATTTCAGACTGAAAACAGTCAAACTTTTAAAACTTTTACAAACTTTAAAAACTATTTTAAACTATCTGGTCAGACTTTCTCAAGCCAACTTCAAAGTTTGTCTTGACAAACTTTTTTATCTAGTTCTATATATTATTATATAGAATTATAATTATAACATAAGTTTATATCTCTTGTAATTCTGCAATTCTGTCTTTTTTATTATTTTGAATTCTGAGATATCTTACAATTCTGTTTATATCATGTAATTCTGCAATTCTGACTTTTTAAAATCAGAATTCTAAGTTCATATCTCACAATTCTAAGGTTTATATCTCATAATTCTGAAATTCTGCCTTTAAAAATAGAATTCTGAATTTATATTTCACAATTTCAAGCAAAATTCAAAAAATCAAATTCAGCAAATTCTGGCTTTTTATACATTTTAGACGTTAGACGTTTTATATCTCCTAATAAGTCTTTAAGTGGTTAAAAGCATTGTTTAAAACACATTTGTCAGCGACATATTATCAAAAGGAAATAGCACTTTGATATTTGATTGTAGTGACACAATACACTCAAAGTGATTTCTGCTGACACATTGAAAATGACAACATAAGGGGAGAATTCATCACAGGAAGTGCTCCTACACCACCGCTGCGAATGCACGAACAGGCCTCTCTATATAAACAGCACTTACCACTGCAAATGTAGAACAGCAAGACTTCAGACTGAAAGAACACATCAGAAAAAAAAAACAGGTCAAATGAATGCAACTATGTCATCAGCTCTAAACATCCAGTTCCTCATGGTGAGTATTGCAAGTTCGTAGTTCGAAATGTTAGAAGACGGCCTGCTAACTATCTCCTATAAGGATTTTCGTTGCTCAAGTTGATATACTATTAAGTTTGAGACTGAAATGAGTGTCTGTTTTTCGCAGGTGGCTTGTATGATGGGGCTCGTTTTGATATCATTTGGAGCTGAGGGGGCTCCTTCAAGACATTCTCAGAAGAAAGGAAACCATAGGTCATCAGAAGAATCAGATCCATCGTCATCATACCGGTTGATCTTGGATTCAGAGTTCAAATCCTCAGCCAATCCCATCCTTCCGATAAACAACGACTCCATCTCTCCATGGACCTACACGTAAGAGCTTATAGATTCAATGAAGAACCTTAAACATCATTAGAACCTTATCATTGCACAAAGTTCTTTAGTTTATTCAAATGTTCTTTTAAGAGCCCTTTTTTGAAAGGGTAATGCTGATGAACTGTATCATATACGCTTCTTTTGTTGTTTTTAGAATTTGAATGTGACTGTTGCAACACGTGAATCTAAAACTTCACATGATTCATTTTGTTCCATAGGTACATGGATGATGAAAGCCTGTTTCCTTCTAGCATCGCCGTGGCCAAGTGTTCGCTGACTGGATGTTTGATAGATGGCTTAGAGGACAACGACTACCAGTCCAGACCGATTTACACCCAAATCATGGTCTTGAGGAAGATTAAAGGAGAAAAGCACAACTATTCCTTGAAACTCGAGTACAAAACCATCGCAGTGGGATGCACCTGCGTCCGTCCATTTGTACAACAAGTTTAAAATGTGGGAGCTGATTGAATTACAATATTGTGGATGTTTGATCATTAGTGTTACACACTCTTAAAAATCAAGGTGCTTTAAAAGGTTCTTCACAGCCATGCCATAATGAACAGTTAAAGAACCATCTCTTTCTTACCTTTTTATAATACCTTTTGTGAAACAGAAAGGTTCTTTATGGAACCATTTAAACAAAAAACAGGTTCTTCAATGGCATTGTGAAGCACCTTTGTTTTTATGAGTAGTATTACATTTATTATCCACATGACTTTATAAATTATTTATGGTATCATGTTTGCAAAGTGTGGGTTATTTATTTATTTTCATGACATTTTATACTGTATTTGACATCTGTTTATCATCATACTGGTTTATATTTGGATAATGAGTTTAACTTCATCCGACTTGATCTAATAATCTAATTTATTTTTGTCATTACACGTGCTTTCAAATGCAGGTTATTTATTTTCATTGGATCTTTTGAAATTGATTTTTATACTAACTATTTATTTATTTTTATGATCCAAATGTGTTTTTAAGCTTATGACTGATGCAATAAATGAAAAAAAAAGACAAATATTGTTCTGAGGGTCTTTCTTTTGAATTAAAAAAAAACTCAAAATGCATAAAGAGAACTCACAACTCTCAAAACTATACCAGCAGTCCTTTAATTCCCTCTGCCTCTAAAATATATCACAATTTCTGTACAGAATTATATAGCCAAATCAGACACCAGCTGATCATGAGGCAAGTGAACATATGTACAGCGGCAAAAGCTTGAGCAGTTTACCAAAAATAGAGCCTTAAAGACAGGACAGAGGACAAACTGACTGCATCCGACATGAGCAAAGTACATGAAACCATCCAAACACAGTCACATTCATTCGTTTTTGGCACTATTGGCATACAAGACACACACCTCTGCGTTTCTCAGATTAAGGTAGTAAAGATTCCATGACAATCTTTGCTCGCCGGCCAGTTCCGTTCATCTGACAACATGGCCGTCGTACCGTACAATGATATAGCGATATCATAATCTGCTTTCAGAGTCATAATCTCTTATGATCCAAGCTAATAAGCTCAGCGTGATAGTCAGTCCTTTGGTGAATGGTCTCCCATATGATCAGCGTGTGTTGTGAGAAGATCTCAAGGCACCTGGAACATAAAGTTCAGAGATATAGCAATTAATAACAGCACAAAAACCACACGGTCACACACCAAATGGCTTTTCACAAGCTTTATCAAGTGCATCACGGCATGCAAGCATTAAAATGTTGATTTCGGCCACAATTGGTACACTATTTGTTGGCACTAACAAACGAGGAACCAACACTGAGACACAGAAATACAAAGCCAAACTACAGTACTAAGTACACATCAGCTTTTAAATGCACAAACAATTTTACAAACAGGAGTACAACACAAATACACATCTGCCTTGTCGTTTGTTCAGTACATGCAAAGCTATTATTAAAGACTAAAGAAACGCTTGATGACGGTTTTTCAAACACAGTTTGGCGGCAAACAAATCCAACGACTTTTTCAAATCTAATTGATTCCCAATTCCACATTTACGATAGACGATTCTTTATCTGCAAATATCGTATGACAGGCCTTCAAATCATTGCCAGTTTCATAGCATGACTAGGACCTGCTAGGCTTTATTTAGTTTTTCTCTTGACAATACTAGACAAGAAATGCTCTTGATTCTATTCTACTGCCAGTCCAGTTCCATCTGTTCCTTGTTTTTCCTCACCTCCTCAGCATGCTTGTCCTGGAAAAACAAAAGACACAAAAAAGAAGAACTATTAAATAATTGTTCAATCTCAACTCTTTAAAAAGATCTACTTAGTGGCACCAAATGGAATTGCATAACTTTCCTAACAAGTAATGTTTTTGCTTCAAACTCGATTGAGCATTTTTTTTTAAACAAACAGATTGCAATTCCCTTTTGTCCCACTTTAAAAATTAAACTGGGTTAGGATATCAAGACCGTACCTTCTCCTGAAGACGTTCCAGCATGGCTGCGATGTGGGCCTCCCGGTTCTCTTTGTTAATCTCCATTCTTTGCTCCAGCTTTTCTTTGGCCATCTTGATGAAGTTGTTGTGTTCCACTATGGCTTTCTGGGCAACTTCTCGCTCATGTTCTCGCTTTTCAGCCAAGTGCTTGAGAAGTCCAGCTTCCTGACACTGTGAAGATAATGGATGGAAGTCAGTATGAGATTCAAATATAAGCATATTCATCATCAGTACTGTTGCATTAGCCATACGTAAAATAAAATAGAAATATTAGATTAAAAAAAAGGAAAATTAGAAATGCGGCCTTGGCAACTAAATAAAGTTGAAGCACTAAAATTATTAAAATGGAAACTGAAAAAAAAAATAAAAAATAAATAAAATAATAATAATAATAATAATAATAATAAAAAAAATATATATATATATATATTTTTTTTAGTTTTTATATTTTTGAAATTAAATTTTTTTAATAAAATTACAAAAGCACAACAAAATTAAAATGAAAACTTAAAATAAAAAAGCTAATGCTAAATTATATAGGACTATAATAGTACATAAATAATACTTTCTATATATCTATACACACACACACACACACACACACACACACACACACACACACACACACACACACACACACACACACACACACACACATATATATATATATATATATATATATATGAAATTAAAAAAATAAAATAAAATTATAAAAGCACAACAAAATTACTAAAAATGTACTAAAATTAAAATGAAAACTTAAAATGAAAAAATAAAGCTAATGCAAAATTATATAGGACTATAATAGTACATTAAAAATGCTACAATATTTATAATATAATATAATATAATATAATATAATGTTTATGATTTATATTACAAAAAACACTGAGCATATCAGCTTTTAAGCATCTGTATGAAGTTGTCTCCCGTCTATTTAAGTTCAAATTAGCAGCCCAAACTATATTTAAGTTATATATGTGACCCTGGACCAAAAAAAAAACAGTCATAAGGGCCATTTTTTGAAAGCTGAATAAATAAGCTTTTCATTGACGTATGGTTTGTTAGGATAATATTTGGCCGAGATACAACTATTTCAAAATCTGGAATCTGGGGGTGCAAAAAAATCTAAATATTGAGAAAATCGCTTTTTAAGATCTTAGCCATGCATATTTTAACATTTTGAGATATTTATGGTAGGAAATTTACTAAATATCTTCTTGGAACATGATCTTTACTTAATATCCTAAAGATTTTTGGCATAAAAGAAAAAAACAATCATTCTGACCTGTGCAATGTATTTTTGGCTATTGCTACAAATACACCCATGCTACTTCAGACTGGTTTTGTGGTCCAGGGTCACAAATATGCAAGTGAAAATGATAATAATCAGATATGCCTACTTATTAACATGAGCTAATTATTCTTACTGAGTATATCCTCCACAAATACCATAACTGTTCCTCACCTTTCTTCTCTCTTCAGCTGCATCCAGTTTCTTCTGGATCTCTTCCAGTGATGGGTCTCTGCGAGGTGGGAAGGTGGGATGAAATTCCCTCTGACCATCAAAAGATGGAGGTCTGAGGATGACCTCAAAGGCCTGGCCCGATGACCGCTTGTTTAGCTCGATCACCTCCATGTCTTTAATAATCCCAAGGTTGAGGTCCACAACATCTAAAAGATCAGAAGATCAACAATGACTGATTTGATTGATATTTATTCATGCTTAAACTATTCAAACTACTTGACTGATTGAGAAGACATAAATGTGACACTGGACCACAAAACCAGTCATAAAACCAGTCAAAGGTCAGTTTTTACATCATATGAAAGCTGAATAAATAAAATCTGGAATCAAAATATTCAGAAAATCACCTTTAAAGTTGTCCAAATGAAGTTTTTTGCAATGCATATTACTAATCAAGAATTAAGTTGTATATCTTCATGGAATATTTTCATGGAACAAGATCTTTACTTAATATCCTAATGATTTGTAGCATAAAAGAAAAATCTATAGTTTTGACCCATACAATGTGCAAATATACCTGTGCCACTTATGACTGGTTTTGTGGTCACAAATACAGTATGTTTCATTGACTGTAGGTTCACTTGAGAGACATCTATCCTAAAGTATGCAAGATTTTAGATTTGAGTTCTTTAAAAGCCTTTAAGGTACCTTGTGTTTTCTTGGTGGGCTTTTCTCTAGGCTCTGGTAGAATGCAGGAGCAGAAGAGAGACACTAGAGGGAGCTCCTTCATCTTTTCTCTGTATGCTGCAAGAGAGAGAGACAGTTATTTTGAGGTAACATCATCACCAATGCCATGTGCTCACACATCATTCCTTCAGCTCCATTAAACACTCTCAAGTTCACATGCGAACAAGCAGGTGGATGTACACGTACCTGCAAGAGTCATCTTTCCTTCTTCTGAGTCCTCTGAGGCGTTTCAAACTCAGCTGATCCTACAGGAGAGAGAAACGATGATGTAATCAGAAACCACAGTCAATCGATTCCTCTGGATGTCTTTGTCCTCACATAAAGGTCCCACAAGGTTTAGCATCACAAGCGAATGTAGATTATGAACAACAAGCAGAAAGCAAACATTTATACTGCAAACAAATCATTTTTGTATTTGTAATCAGAATTGCCATCTTTAAAAAAAGCCAAGATTTAATAAAAAATGTTTACTTTACATTTGTTATTTAAAAAAAAGAAAACAAAATCTAGAAAATGATTTGTTTGCAGTGTAAAAGAATCAGCTACATCTAAGTACATGGTATGCATGCCATATACAAATCAATCCAAAGCCACAAAACAAACAACAAACTTAAATACAAGGATAATATACTTGATGCCAATCGTTCGCAAAAGAGAGCTTGAATGAATGTGGTTTGTTCAGGAATTATGATCATCTGTCAGCCTACGCTTGTTTTCTATCAGTCTTTCTCGTTCATTCTGCCTCTGCCCTTGCTGTGCCCCCTCATTTCCCACGCTCACGATCGCTGCACCCGCTAACACCTTTAAAACTTTGACATTTTCAATGCATATATTACATTTCAACACTTTTAAAAGTAATTTAATAGCATGAAGGGCATTCTGTAGGCCATTAAATGACAATGTGCATTATGTTTACTCAAACACTGCATGCACACAAACCTAAAAATCCTCCTGTTTTATTGATGCTGATTTAATAAATAATACATGCTTTGCAACACAACCCAACAGCACTGTTGTCTACCTTGAACATTTGTTTGCAAAGCAAAGCAAGTCATTTTCTCAACCTCCCACTGCTTTCTGATCGGAATAAACGCTCGCTGCTTTGAAAGCAGAGGAAGTGCCGCTCTTGTAAGGGGCTGTGGCCTTTTGCACACCAACATACTGTATAATCTCACCTCTCAGTACCACCCATAGTGCAGACTAGCACGCTCACTGCAGGTCCTCTGCGACCACTGTCTATTCAAATACACACTTTGTTCTACATTCTATTTTTAAATTTAGCAATGCACTTTTTTCCACAGCTATTTGACTATGCAATGCACATCTTTTCTTTTTTAAGCACAATATTATGTGACAGTTGCAAATCCCTCAAAAATCATGCTTACATATGCACAAGTCTTGCATATATAAGCATGCTCTAAATCTTGCAAACGTCCAAATCTGCAATGCAACAATCTAAGGAATGCCGAATTTGATTCTGCGCTATTAAAAACAAAGCAAAAATAAAATTGAATGGAACTAGCTATAGGAAATAAAACTTTAGTCCGACAGATCGCCAGTCTCCTTTTGTCCTGCAAAACAATAATGCATTAAATACCAGGTTATGATATACCATTTCAGCTTAACTCACCGACAGTCCGCTGTGGTCTTCTGTCAGAGTCTTTCCCTCTTGTTCAGTCTGACAGTCTGCTGCTGTTTGGATGCTCAACCTGGCAGCATCAGCACCACCTCTGCTAGATAAAGCATGACATCACCTTCCAGCGCCGTGATTGGTTGAGAGGGATGCAGGCTCCTGATGGGCTGAAATGGTCGGGAGTGCAGATAGGGGGTGGTTAACTCTTTGTTGAAAGCTGGTTATGATTTCATAGAAGGGCAGAGATTCTGCAGCTTTATGCAGACGAAATACAAATTCATTTTTATTGTTTTATAACGCATTAAATAATTGAAATCATTAAGTAAATATCAGTATTTTTTGTTTGTTTGCTTTATATATTATTTATGGAAACCTGGCTATTGGAGCTATCAATAGCACAGAGATTATTTCATTTGCTTTCCTACGTTTCTAAGAAGAATTCAGGCTTGGATCACATACACGTTCCTTTTTTAGTTCATTTCAGTTTAGAATTTAATTACGTGCAGGATCGTGTGCTAAACCAGTTCTGTCTGGTTTTGGGAGCTGTTCGAAATGTCATGTCTAAAAACGGAGGAGGACAGGGATTTGTGTGTCATCTTCTCACTCACTCATGGCTGGAGTCTTGTTGATGACTATGACACAGTAACCTTGCCAACATGCTCGTCTGGATTCGGGCAGACCAGGCCTGTTTGAACAGTCTGTCAATGGCCCATCTGTTGCTCTGGTCCTCTGCCAAATCAATTACAGGAGTTTTAACAATTTCAAAGACAGCTTGTAGAATATTGCGTTCTTTTTATGTATAAAAACCCGATTTTACAACCAAAATTGGATTTAATATATGCATGTAGCATCTCTAATTTGAGGAAATAATGGTTTCTAGATGGATTTATTCACATTTTAGTGTAAATGAGATTTGTTAAAGGCTACAATCACACTGTCAGTGTTTGGGTTTCACACAGTAGTTTATAATAGAGCCTCGAATGCGGTCTGTATGAACGTGCAACGTGCAAAACACAACATCTTATACTGTATATCACATTTGACAAGACAAAAGTTCAGGTTGAGGTGCAACTTCTTTGTCAAATCTTACTTAACCACAGAAGCTAACCTCGCAGTCCACAAAACTGACGGTAGCAGCTCCGGTTGAGGACGGTACGATGACTGGATCTAAATCTTCAGCTGACACTCAGCTCATCCCTGCTGAAAAAAACAGCTAATACCAGCCTAGGCTGGTTGGCTGGTCTTAGCTGGTTTAAGCTGGTCTCCCAGCCTGGCCAGGCTGGTCAGGCTGATTTTAGCTGGTGGTTTCCCAGCCTGACCAGCTAAGACCAGCCTGACCAGCCTGGCCAGGCTGGAAAAGTGGCCAAAACCCCTCTAAAACCAGCCTGCCTTCCAGCTATGACCAGCTAAATCCAGCCAACCAGCCTGGGCTGGTTTTAGCTGTTTTTTTTCACCAGGGATATCTGCGTCTCGGTGAGTTACCGAAACTATAAATGAGAAACCAAAATAAGCCAGAGGTCTATGTGCAGCGCAGAGCTCCACTTTCTCACTGTATAGTAGCCTACGCAATTACTTCTTCAGAAGTTCCGTTCACACAACCGGGCTTTGCTTAAAACATGGTTATGAGTGCTGAAAATTTTGAGCTCGGTTATAGAATGCGGTTGTCACTCGTGTTAATAACCAAAATGTATCTGAATGTAACCGTGTTAAAGGGATAGTTTAGGCCAAAATGAAAAACCTGTCATCATATACTCACCCTAAAAGCTGTTCCAAACATGCTGAATTTCTTTCTTCTGTTGAACGACAAAAAAAAGATATTTTGAAGAAAATAGAGGGTTTGCACGTGTGTCTCGATTTGGTCAGTAACCCGGATGCACAGTTGACGCTCAGATCTAAACAACAGCATGGATTGCATGGTTATTGTACAACTGAATACGTTGTTCTGCTAACTAAGGCTGTCTAAACAATGGTAAAAACATGTTGACGCTGATAAATCATATAAAGAAAGCAGAAAAGGGCACAATACTTTGACAAACTAAAGTTAATAGGTGGTAAAGATACATACAAGCAGTATTAATTGAAATATTAGCCTAATATTTCACCTACCTGACTGGAAATGATAAGAACAAACACAAATATTGTCAAGATTCATGCCCTGGAAATCCTGGTTCAGTTTTGGCAGTCTATACTTTATCCCCCGGTTTCACAGACAAGGCTTAAGCCTAGTCCTAGACTAAAATGTAAGTCTGAGCTGTTTCAACTTAAATAAAATTGCACTGATTGATCTTAAAATATATCAGTGCCTTTGTTTTGTCTCAAAATGCACACCAGTATGTTTTTATCTAAGTATGTTTATAAAAATTACTTAAATGTTCTAATTGAACTATGGCCTAATCCTGGCTCAGTCTAAGCCATGTCTGTGAAACCGGGCCTAAATGTTTTTTTTCTGGTCCGACCGATTAGTACAGGCCAAAACATGACTAATGGACCATTTTCAGCTGCAATAATCAGTAAAATATGCAATTTTTGTTTGGTTCAGTGGCTTAGGTTACATTTAGTACTGACAATATGGCCAATTGTTTAAAACACTCTATACGTACCATTTAGGGACTAAAATGCCCCCTTTCAGCGAAGGAAAGGTACCAACCGTGACAGCTTTTGTGCCTTTTGCACCGTTTTTTTCTAAATACTATGGAAGTCAACAACTGGTACAGTCTTCAAAATGTCTTTTGTGTTCAACAGAAAAAAGAAACTCATACAGGTTTGGAACAATGTGAGGCTGAGTAAATGATGATAAAATATAAATTCTGGGCTTAGCTATGCATGTAATGAATGTGGCCAGTACTCTTTAATGATTTCAGCAACCATATAAGGTACTTATATGAACCTGTTTGCAGTTTCGAGGTCTCTCAGGTGAGGTGGAAATATTCCCAGCGGTAGGATATGGATGTTGAATATGGCGGAACAGAACACACTGTACCTGCTTTATTTCCCAATGGCCTCAAGAACACTGACGTCAGGCACTTACCCTACCAAACTAAACTAAATTACATGCCATACATCTCCAACCAAGATGTAGGCTAAGTGAATAAAACAAAGGAACTCAATGCACATGGGTAAATGCAAAACAAAAAAACATTTTTGCAGTTAACAATACAACAAAATGATATAGAAGCACATAATTTGTGCAAGAAAGGATCACCCACCCATATAAACCGTAGGGGAGCGTTGGGTTTGGTATATGCTGGATGTGATCACTGAAGGGGGCCGCAGGGGGAGGGGAGACGGCAGCGCTTTAGCGATGATGTCATCCAGCTGTCTGCTAGGTGGAGAGTCGTGTGCAAGCATACAGGGTTTTTCACATGGCAACAGAGCAAGGAATGCAGCAAATGAGCTCCTGGACCTGATTTACACACATGAAGTGTGTGTAAGTGGGAGTTGAATTGTTCGCAAAAGGTGCACCGAAATCCTTTGCTGAGCGACAACGAGGGACTGAGAAGACAAGGGTGGGGGATGTAGTGAAGGAAAACAATGTGCCTGCAAGGAAAGCCTGATCATCGCTGGTAACCCTGCTATGATGTCATTTCCAGCCAATCAGAAGCGGTGCGCTGGATTCTCTAGTCAGAATGATGCAGTTTCCAGTTCACATCTGACCTGACAGCAGTGAGGATGACGATGATGAAGCTAATCATGCATACAATCATGCTTTTTTTTTTTTTTGCATAACATAACTACTTTTTTTTTTTTTTTCAAAAGAGATTTTTAAAGAGAATGTGTTTGGAAGTGCAATTTTGCTCACAAAGGGTACAACAAATTTGGATATTTTTTGTACTTTTTTGGATTTTTTTCCCCCCTACCTTGTTACATTTGTGGTGTTCCCTACAAAAAAATTGCTTATTAATTTCTCAGTATGGTATATTATAAGCAAATATTGGAAGCAGTATTTTTGCTAACTTATTTTAGTATTATTTAGCTGAAAATTTCCAAAATATTCACAAATAATGCTGTTTTCACAAAAAAAAAAAAAATTTCATATTCAATTTTAAAAATTAAATTCAATATTTGGTGGTTATATACCTTATTGAGAAATTAATAAGCAATTTTTTTGTAGGCCTGGGAATACCACAGATGTGATCCTGGACCAAAAAAAAAAAAAAAAAAAAACAGTCATAGGGGTTCATTTTTTGAGAATGACATTTATACAACATTTAAAAGCTAAAAAGCTGAATAAATAAGCTTTCCGTTGATGTATGGTTTGTTAGAATAGGACAATATTTGGCCGAGATATAATGGTGCAAAAAAGACAAAATACTGAGAAAATCCCCTTTAAAGTTTTCCAAATGAAGTTCTCAGCAATGCATATTACTAATCAAAAATTAAGTATTGATATATTTACGGTAGGAAATGTACCAAATAACTTCATGGAACATGATCTTTACTTAATATCCTAATGATTTTTGGCATAAAAAAACTATAATTTTGACCTATAAAAATGTATTTTTGGCTATTGCTCCAAAAAAGTAAAGTAAGAGTTATCCTTTGTGTAAGGAAAGGTCATTTAGTCCAAGCTTTTTTAAAAGCCTGCCATAATTTTTGACCATATTTGGGCATTTTTGACCTTGAATAAACAAACAAATAAAGGAATATGAATGCTAGGCTTAGCATACTGCACTTATTAAATAAAACAAGGAATATTGACATAATTCTGCTGTATTAAAACTTAAAACTCGTTTGGTACATACTGTACTTCATGCACAGTAAAGCACAGCTGCAGTTGAATATTCTGACATCAGTAACACATCGATCTAATGGATTGTGATACTTGTGGCAGAATGACTGATGAGCACACTTTGCTTAAGAGGAATATTACAGTGTTCCAGTTGAATTGTATTAGAACATATTGTGATGAGCTCATTCTGACACACCCCTCTTGAATAATACAGAGCCAAACAGTGAATAATTCATAGTCATGCTTTGTTTTGAGTCAAAAATGCACAAATGCTTGTTTATTTTCCTGGGAGTGAATGTTGTATTTTGGTCTCAAAACTGTCTACACTGGCATACATTAAGGTCAACAATATAACACAGATTCTACATTCTAAGGACAAGTGTTGTTTTATAAATAGAGTTGAAGTCAAAAGTTTACATACACCTTGCAGAATTTGCTAATTATTTTACCAAAATAAGAGGTATACAGAATGCATGTTATTATTTTTTATTTTTTTTTACTTTAGTTCAGACCTGAATAAGGTATCTCATATATGATGCATTAAGAGCTGGAGGGTGAAAACTTTAGAATTTGGAGATCAGGGTAAATTTAACCTATTTTGTCTTCTGGGGAACATGTAAGTATCTTTTGTAGCGTCTGAAGGGCAGTACCGAATTAAAAAAATATGTTACTTTAGCAAAATAAGAAAAATGTATGTAATGTTCATTCTGTTCAAAGGTTTTCAACCTCCGGCTCTTAATGCATTGTTTTTCCATTTGAAGCATCAGTGAGCATTTTAACATTATGTAATAGTTGCTGAGTCCCTCAGTTGTCCTCAGTGTGAAAAGATGGATCTAAAAATCATACAGTCATTCAAATACGCAAAAATGCAGAAAAAAAACAAAGAATTTGTAGGACCTGAAGGATTTTGCTGAAGAACAGCGTGCAGTTTAACTGTTCAGGACACACAAGAAACTCAAGAACAACTATCACTAAACAAAAAACACAGCTGTGGATCATTCAGGTAACAACGCAGTATTAAGAATCAAGTGTATGTAAACTTTTGAACAGGGTCATTTTTATAAATTTAATTATTATTTTCTCTTGTGGACTACATGTAAGCATCTTTATTGTGAAATATCTTATTCAGGTCAGTACTAAATAAAAAAAATAATGGCATGCATTTTGTAATATGATATAAAATAATGACATATTTGCAGATTATGCAACGTGTATGTAAACTTTTGACTTCAACTGTATCAAGTCAATTTATATTGCAATAAATGTACATTTTATTTTTGAGGCATTGGAACACTACTTTTCTTCCACAGCCTTGACATTCAATCCACACGCCCAAATGTTACAATCCATTAGGTGTCATTTGTAGCTGTAAAGGGTTTAGCATTTAAACGAATAAGTCGAAGCCTTACGTGATCTGATTCTGTATTCTTGGTGCGAAGTGCTCTGGATAGTGTGATGGGAGAGTAGGTCATATCTGCAGGCTCTAAACTCAGGACATGACATCACTCTAATGGTCGCGTGCTGCATGACTCATAGCTTTTAACTCTGGTCTCTGGCCTTTGCTTACAGTCAAAACCAATCTGCATGCTTAGCCATGCTGTTTACGTGCAATAAACAGAGAACAAAAGATGACGTCACATGCAGTCATAAAAAGATAAAGACAGTGGGTATGAGGAAAATGGAATATGGTGTAGCAGCTACTATTTCTGAAAAATATATGGCACAGCATGCAATATCACGATGAATGTTTCTACCATGCTTACTGTTAAAGGATTTTTGATGAAAACATTCCAGGATGTTTCTCCATATAGTGGACTTCAATGGGAATCAAAGGGTTGAAGGTCCAAATTGCAGACCAAAAGAGCTCTACACAATTCCATCCAAGGAATCAGCGTTTTATCTAGTAAACAAATGGTCATTTAAAAAAAAAAAAAAAACTATACTTAGTTTTTAACCACAAATGCTCATCTTGCACTAGCTCGACTTCACGCATCATGTTGGAAAAGGTCACGCATGACGTTGGTAGAAGTACAGACTGAGTGTTTACAAAGCAAACGTGCAAAGGAAGTTAGAGGAGAAAGTGAGATGAGTTTTTCGCTCCATCCTACCTTTTTGTTGGGGGTGACACATTACAAGTAACGCAAGTTACGCAATAATATTACTTTTTCCATGTAAATAGTAAAGTAACGCATTACTTTTTAATTGACAAGAAAATATCTGAGTTACTTTTTCAAATAAGGCCAGTTACATTTCCCCTCATTTATTGATTAAAAGCTCTCCTGTCCACATGTTGAGAGAAATTGTAAGATGTTACTTTAGTTCTAGAATAAATGTGAACATGCATTAATTCATCTCACTCACTAAAAAAGCAGATACAGTATTCCTCAAAATAAAAAAAAAAACAGTGAAATTCATCCATACTAAAATTCATCCATACTAATAAGCAAAAATGACTCAAGATAGTCATTGGTTTTCCTTTTTTTTTCTGCGGTCTACTGTAGAGACGTGAATTTACTTTTCTCTAAGCCTAAGGCTTTTGGTGTTAAAAGGCTTTTACGTTTGCCAAAACTAGAACTTTTTATATTAAAAACAAGCAAGCAAGCCCTGCCCAGATTTAAAAAGTAACGCAAAAGTAACTTGACGCTTTACTTTCCATAAAAAGTAACTAAGTAATGTAATTAGTTACTTTATTTTAGGAAGTAACTCAATATTGTAATGCATTACTTTTAAAAGTAACTTTCCCCAACACTGGTTACGTAGATAAGACACTTATTCCTTGGCAGGGATCGTGTAGAGCCCTTTGCAGCTGCAATGAAACTACAATTTGCACTTTTTTAACCCATTGATCCCCATTGAAGGTTACTATATGGAGAAAAATCCTGGAATGTTTTCTTCAAAAACCTTAATTTCTTTTCGACTCAAGAAAGAAAGACATGAACATCTTGGATGACATGAGGTTGAGTAAATTATCAGGAAATTTTTATTCTGGAAGTGAAATAATCCTTTAAGTGTAGCAAATCAGAAGAGATTTGGAGATATGTAGCATTACATCACTTGCTCACCAATGGATCCTTTGCAGTGAATGGGTGCCGTCAGAATTAGAGTCAAAACAGCTGATAAAAACAATCCACAAGCAATCCACACGACTCCAGTCCATCAATAAACATCTGCAAACAATATTTCTGCACTATGAACATTACATATGAATTTTTCTTATGCACAGAATACAGACCATACATGATTCCCAAAATGTGCACTGCACTAACACAGTATTCTCAATCTGACCTTACATTCCCACTATGACAAAAGAACCAAAACTAATAGCAGCTCCAGTATTAGATCTCAATTGTTGCATTTGCACAATTTCACATTCTATTTTATAAAATATTATTCAATATTCCTTGTATACCTCACAGTATACAGCAAGCAGTTAACATGCACAGTGTGCATCATAAACGTACTGCTAAAATAATATAGTAGTGTCATTTCAGTCGTTCAATTTGCAATAGTAACAGATTCTGTCCTTGCCTCACTGGCAAAGTATTTATTGGCCATAAAATGCATACACAGTGACAGTACAGTATTTTATAGTAATTCTGCCATCCAAGCAGCGCTGTGCTGTCTATAAATGAACGATTACAAAATACCTCTTTGACCTTTAACATTGATAAAACACAGAATAGCATCCTTAAAACCGGTAAGAACCAGTTATGACTGACTTTTGCATCTCACCAGGCAATGTTCTTCCTCCCAGACATGCAATTATAGTAGGCGTCCTGACACTTCCCGCTTCCATTCAACTCATCCTTTCTCCCTTTATCTTTGGTTAACGAGAATTTGTGTGTGTGTGTGTGTGTGTGTATATGTGTGTGGCGGCAGCATGCAAGGGTGTTAGGATTGAGCGCTGGTAAACTCAACCACATAGTGACTCACGCTCTGTGAAAATCCAAAGGCATCTGCCATTGTCAGGTTTGCCACACAACCTACACTCCTCAGAATGTGATGAGTCACCCACACAGTGAAAGCGCGCTGGCATCTGTTCACGACTACTCTATTCTAGAAACTTACAGACTACAGTTAGAGTCTGCAGGACTAGGATGTAAAGTGTGGCATGACCTTTCGGTGTCTTTAAATGTACAGAAGACTACCATTAATGCAATGAATATGCAAACCATGATGCAGAATTTTGAAGCAACCTATAGTGATATATTCAAACGCTCTAATCTAAAAAATTCGTATCTTTGTGCAGGATTTCTGCAGGTTTTATGAAGGTATATTAAAGACTTTTAAGACCAAGTAACGAGAATTTAATGAATAAATTCAGAGGAATACAATACAATGTTCTCTTAATGTACAGTCAAAGTAAAAAGTTTACATACACTTTGCAGAATCTGCTAAATGTTAATTATTTGACCAAAATAAGAGGGATCATACAAAATGCATGTTATTTTTTATTTAGTACTGACCTGATTCAGATATTTCACATAAAAGACATTTATAAAAATGACCCCATTTAAAAGTGTAATACTTGTTCATGAGTCCCTTGTTTGTCCTGAACAGTTAAACTGCCTGCTGTTCTTTAGAAAAATCATATAGTCCCACAAATTCTCTGGTTTTTCAGCATTTTTGTGCACCTTTTTAACAATGACTGTATGGTTTTGAGATCAATCTTTTCACGCTGAGGACAACTAAAGGACTCATATGCAACTATTACAGAAGGTTCAAACTCTCACTGATGCTTCAAAAGGAAACTCTGCATTAAGAGCTGGGGGTGAAAACTTTTTGAATTTGAATATCAGGGCAAATTTACTCTTATTTTGTCTTCTGGGAAACATGCAAGTATCTTTTCTGAAGGGCAGTACTAAATGAAAAAGATGTGATATTTAGGCAAAGTAAGAAAAATGTACACATCTTCATTCTGTTCAAATGTTTTCACCCCCAGCTCTTAATGCATAATTTTTCCTTCTGGAGCATCAGTGAGCATTTGAACCTTCTGTAATAGTTGTCCTCAGTGTAAAAAGATAGACCTCAAAATCATACAGTAATTGTTGGAAAATGTTCAAATACACAAAAGCTGAAAAAACAAATAATTTGTGGAACCTGAAGGATTTTTCTGAAGAACAGCAGGCAGTTTTACTGTTAAGGACAAACAAGGGATTCAAGAACAACTACCACTAAACCAAAAAATAAAAAAATTACATGCATTTTGCAGATTCTGCAAGGTGTATGCAAACTTTTGACTTCAACTCTATCTGTCTATCTATCTATCATTAAAGCCAATCTTAAAGTAGCACTTAACTAATTCAACAGCTGAATGCCATTTCCGCATGCAAATTATTAAATGAAGGTCACTCTAGTAACCTGTACTGTGAACAAAAGAACAGGAAATAAATCTTTCAGTCGTTTCCTCTGAAAGTTGACTTTCTATTACCTCTCCAGCACTCACATTCAAAGAAATTGTAAGCTGAAGGTCTCGCCGAGTGGTATTTCACACATGTGAAGGTCTACAAGAATCTTAATTCATGAAACAGAGGGGCTGAAGGCGTGAATCTGGATCCCACAGTCTCACTACACCCACTGGATCCCTCTGCCATATGGATGAAAAAACCACTACTGCCCACCCGTCAGCTCAGCACACGCTCTGCTCCATTCAATATGAACACGCTGAAAGCTTCTTACTCGAGAGCATTATTATGAAAAGACAAAGCAAAAAGTATGCAGCAAAGCAGGCTTTGTGTATATATATAAAAATATTTTATTTCCAATCATAGAAACATGAACTTTAAAGGTACAGGAAGTCAGAATTTGCAGATTTTGGTTTTTGTTTCAGGTTGTTATTAACAGCCATATAAGATTGTAGACTAGAGTGCACATAATTATACATAAATATAATGCAAAAATGTTGCTTGAGTACAATTGTTTGAATACATGCTCAGTGAAGACCAAAGATATTCTTTTGAACGAACACAGCTCTTAACCTGTGCATGATGCAACATACTCTTTTACACTCTAATACAAATTGATTCATTTGCAAATCTGAAATGTCAGTGCAGACCAGCTGATGTGGAATCAGGTACACTGTCCAAATGAGCTGTAACAATTATTTAGAGTCTAAGACAGTGAAAAGGTCAACGCTTAGGGGTCAAACTCAAGTGACCATTTCCTCCACTGCCTGCCCTCACTTGGACTTCTTGTTGCGCACATCCACTATTTCCCTTCTCTCCTTCAGAAAGTTTTTGAAAGCACCGGTCTCTTTGCTTTCTTCTGTGACTGTTTGGGAAAAAGTGACATTATAAATACCGGTGTCATATGGTTACATAGTGATTATGGTTCTTTAGGAGCCTTTTTAAGTATCCTCACCTGTGTGATCGATATCATCGGTATCGCTGTCTACATCCTCATCAGATTCATCAGGATTGCCGCGGTTAAAGATGAGGTCACTAGGCCCACCAAGATCTGGCGCTTCTGAAACATAATAGAACCAGATGTGCCATTGTATACAGGACAGATGCATACTTTTTGGAGAAGAATCAAAAGACCAACTGAATGCAGAAAAATGACAGCAAATAATATTATGAACCAAATGTTCGGCAACCAAACACGATCAGATAGAGGCACACACTAATACAGCAAACATGTCGGCAGTGTGGAAGCATTTAAACTGTCCGAGAAAGACACAAAAATCATTACAAACACCGACAGCGAGAGACTGTTTAGTATCGCATCGCATGTCTTCCATGAGAAGAGAAAGGGGTGGTCGTTGCTGGTTACTGTATGAAGACTGAAATCGCAAAATGGCCTTAAACCATTAGTAAATAAACTAAAGAACGTTATGTTGTCTAATACACGCTCAAATTGTATGCATTCTGACAGCGCTGCATGAGCTTGTTAGCCAGGGTTCAAAGTCCAAAGCGTGAGAAAAATCTGCACTGAAACAGCTTAATGAGAATCATTCATAAATCTGCTGCTGTCAGCAAAAAGTAGTACAACATTCATTAATGTTAGCATTGTAATTTCACTGTTGTTCTGTATAAAAAAAAAAAATAATGAAATCAATCATTGCAACAGCTCTATTAATACATTTATTATAACATTCTCCTTTGCTCAGCAAGGCTGCATTTATTTGTGCATTAAAAACACATGCCTGATTCAAGAAGGGGGTCCTAAAAATGGCCAAAGAATATTATTTTACTAACTTATTAATTTTAAGTTAAATTGTGCTTTGTTGGTAGGCTATAATGTCTACTAGAATGTTATAAATGTTCAGTGTTAGGTAAATAGTTTTAAATTGTTTCTTGTAATTGATTTTTTTTTTTTTTTGAAAAGCAAGACAAAACTGTAAAAAGCACATTTTGGTTATTTCATTTATGCAATGGTGAACAAAAATTGGCAAAATACATCGGGGGAAAAACACGAAAAAACATGTTCAGCCAAGAATTTTCATTCCGGTGCATCCTTAAAATTATACATTAACGTTCAAGTTAGATTTGTTATAAAGATATTTATTTTACTCTGCAAGGATGCATTTAATTGATCAACAGTGAGAGTAAAGACAATCATAGTGTAAGTTTATAAAAGTTTTCTATTTTAAATAATTTCGATTCTTTTGAACTTTCTATTCATCAAAGCATTCTGAATATAATGTATTGCAAAAAATTAGGCAGCACAACTTTTTTCAATATTGATAATAATATGCAATGTTTTTTGAGCAGAAAATCAGCATATTAGAATGATTTCTGAAGGATCATGTGACAATGATGCCGAAAATTTTGCTGTGCATCACATAAATAAATTGCATTTTAAAATATATTCAAATAGAAAACGTATTTTAAGTTGCAATAATATTTCACAATATTACTGTTTTACTGTAATGAATGCAGTACTGGAGTTGTTTAAAAATCCTACCAATCCTAAACTTTTAAACAGTAGTGTCTTACCCTACTTTCTTTTAGAAACAAGATGTACAAGTCATTTTAGTTCTCATCTAAAGATCAGTTCTTATGTTATATGTGAAGAGTTCAAAGTTGCTTAATGACTTAGAAATATCTTTTTTTGAATGAACAGAGACGTGACCGTTCTGAATGAATGTACCGGTTGGTGCCGCAGTTTCCATGGGAACTGCTCCCATGTCTTTCCGAAGGCGTTCCAACTGCTCCTGTTGTTTCTGACTCTGAGCTTCACTCTGAGTATGAGATGAAAGAATTAATAACAGTCAGACTTGACCTTTTCTCATGCAACAAAAAAGAAACATTTTTATTTGCCTTTCAAATGACAAAATAAAAAAAGCCAACAAAAATATATATATACACACTGTAGTTTAATAAGAGATGGAATGATATTTGCAAGACATGGCCAGTCGATTTATGACTAGTACATCAGCCCACATCAATGATTACTCACCAACTCCCTGTGCAGACGTTCATATTCAGGGCGATACTCTCTGCAAGACAGTAAAACTCGTTAAATATTTGCAGAAAAGCATGATTTAAAAAAAAAAAAAATACATCATTATAATGAACATTAAAATGAAACTTCTCCTATTCCCGCTATAATAAACTAAGCTGGAAGTGCTACTAAAAAGCTATTAAAATGTATGTATTTTGACTATTACATCAAACCCAGCTTGTGATATTTCTAGGCTTTGGCCTTCCAATTAAAAAAAAATATTTATCATGTACTGTATATGTTCTAAAACAGTCTATTCAAAATTTACACCAATATGATTTTTTTTTTTAATTCTTTCTGAAGTGCAGCTTCTTTGTCCATGCTTTTTCCATTGTAGACAGCAGTGCTATTTTAATATATTCTTTTGTACTTTTTATGTCTGTTTAGCACTCATTTAATTTCAGTTTTACTAATCATAGTACCTAAACTTAATAGATAGATAGCTGATTAACAAAAATATTTTTAATAGATTTAAGCGATTTTTAGTAGTAGTCAACAATAACAACACCCTGAGTTAGTCTAACTTTGAATCTCCTTATTACACCGTGTAGGGAAACGTACGTTTCATATTCTTTAGCAGCATCAGCAACGTGTACAAACAGTTCATCAAGCCCAGAACCTGTGACTGCAGACACACCAACAACCTACAGGACACAAAAAGTCTGTAAGGGGCACTTGAGTGAGAGAAAAAAAACAACCTGTCACAAAAGACTAATTGCAACTGTGACCTTAAAGCCCTACAATACATTTCAGACACTGTCTGAGAGTGTGATAAATCTGTATTCACGTCATGTTTTATTTTTATTATTGGTGGTGCTGGCCAAGATAAGCATCACTATAACCATGGCTCATACTTAAGAGTCTGGTGAACAAACCTTTTGAACAAACATGCATTTCTAAGTATTGCAGTTCCTTTTTCTAAGCATGTCTAGAGTCCAGAATATCATGAAGATGTAAGGCTGGGCTTCAGCTTGGCCGTTAAACAACTACTAGCAATCATCCAGAATATATGTGACCCTGGACCACAAAACCAGTCTTAAGTCGCTGGGGTATATTTGTAGCAATAGCCAAAAATAAATGGTATGGGTCAAATTTATTGATTTTTCTTTTATGCCAAAAATCATTAGGAAATTAAGCAAAGATAATGTTTCATGAAGATTTTTTGTAAAATTCCTACTGTAAATATATCAAAATGTAATTTTTGATTAGTAATATGCATTGTTAAGAACTTAATTTGGAGAACTTTAAAGGTGATTTTCTCAGTATTTTGATTTTTTTGCACCCTCAGATTCCAGATTTTCAAATAGATGTATCTCTGCCAAATATTGTCCTATCATAACAAACCATACATCAATAGAAAGCTGATTTATTGAGCTTTCAAATGATGTATACATCTCAGTTTTGTAAAATTTAACCTTATGACTGGTTTTGTGGTCCAGGGTCACATATAGTAATGCAGTTTAACTGGACCAAAGCTTTGGACTCACCCTTAGGTTGGTGTAGAACTCATCCAGGACGAGACTCATAGAGCGGGTCAGGTTACTAACATAGGATGTCTCTTGGTTCAAAGCGTCCTGGAACACCTCAAAGTCCTGCATCCACTCCACTGCAAAACTGTGATCAATGATGTCAGTCTGATAAAGATACAGAACGAAATTGTATTCATATACACCCAATAATTATATATATACATATTTCATATAAAATAATAGGTAAATAACAAATACCAATAAAAAATACCTATTAAATGTATTTGTTAATATGTATTTATATGTATATTTCTTAATTATTTATATTATTTTTACACTATTAAAAATTAAATAATTTAATTAAAAAACAATTAATACATCTAATTTGCTTGTATGCATCATCCTATATATATTGGTCATCCAGCTTTCTAAATATTGGTTATCAGTTTTGGCCATTGAGAAACAGTTTTATTATTTTATTATCATTTTTACCTTGTTCATGGCAACTATGAAAGGTAGCTTGGTCTTATAGAGAATGCTGGAGGAAAAAAAAAAAAAAAAAAAGACATTTTGGTAAGATCTACTGCAATCATGACATAACTTTCATGCTGCTGTTAACACTGAATAATACAGTGTGAATGTAAGACTGAGAACTTCAAAAGCACACTGTGCGCTAAACTTGAAAACAAAGTTTTATGCAGTTTATATCTCCAAAATAATGCATAAACAACAAATAAAAAACAACTCTGAGACTCTGACCTGCAGGCGTAAAGCATGTTGGACATAAAAGTGACAGGATTTACACTCCGAGACGTGTCCATCACATAAACAACAACACAGGGAAACGAAGAGGCCTAGAAAGGAAACTATATGTTTTAGACTCCAAACTGAGCAATGCAAATATATTTAACAAATCTGCAATAACAATAATCCAGAGTAAGAGTGAGTCACATACTAGTGCTTCAGTTATGATGGTTCCAGATGCAGACCATGTGAACACCTCTATTTGCCCAGGAGTGTCAATCAAAACATATCTGCAAAAAAAAGAAAAAGAAAGAAAGTTAATGCATGAGACTGCAACGAGCAAAATACATTTTAGGGTTGAGGTCAAATATTTACATACACCTTGCAGAATCTGCTAAATGTCAATTATTTTACCAAAATAAGTACACATCTTCATTCTGTTCAAAAGTTTTCACCCCCCGACTCTTAATGCATTGTGTTTCCTTCTGGAGCATTAGTGAGAGTTTGAACCTTCGGTGAAAGTTGCATATGAGTCCCTCAGTTGTCCTCAGTGTGAAAATATGGATCTCAAAATCATACTGTAATTGGAAGGGATCAAATATACAAAAATGATGAAAAACCAAAGAATTTGTGGGACCTGAAGGACTTTTCTGATGAACAGCCAGCAGTATAATAACTGTTCAGGGACTTATGAACAACAATCACTAAACAAACAAACAAACAAAAAACACAAAAAGATGTGTATCATTTGGGTAAGAACAAGTATTAAGAAATTAAGTATGTACACTTTTGAACGAGGTAATTTTTATAAATTAATTTTCTCTTGTGGACTATATGTAAACGTCTTTTATGTGAAATATCTTATTCAGGCCATTACTAAATAAAAATAACATGCATTTTGTTTGATCCCTTTTATTTTGGTAAAATAATTAACATTTTGCAGATTCTGCAAGGTGTATGTAAACTTTTGACCTCAACTGTATATGGAAATCCCCAAATTGCATTTGAATACAAACTTACTGGTGGTTACTTTGCTTTTTCTCAATAAACTTCATGACCTAAGAGAGGAGCCAGATAAATGGTGAGTTAAAACAGAAGTATGTGGATGTGAAAGAGTAAAACAGTGACATCTATTGGATTTTTCAAATGCAGTACCTGATCAAATCGTGTTGCAAACAGATTGAGAGATGTGACAATTCCTCCATTTGGACCTAAACCATATCTGTATTACAGTCAAAGACAATCCACTTAGATGAAATGATATTAAACCAGGGTTTATACACTTTTTTTGATTGATGAATTTCCCTGGATAAGGATTTTTATAAATGTTATGTCTGTCTAAAATAATATAACGGTGCAAGATGACAATTTGTGTACTAGATAAGTAACTTATTCCTCGGCTGGTACTGTGTAGAGCCCTTTGAAGCTGCATTGCAACTGCAATTTGGACTTTCAACCTATTGGCTGCCATTGAAGTCCACTATATGGAGAAAAGTCCTGGAATGTTTTCCTCAAAAACCTTAATTTATTTTCGACTTAAGAGAGACAGACATAAACATCTTGAATGACAAGGGGGTGAGTAAATTATCAGGAAATGTTTATTCTGAAAAAAATGTTTAGTAAAACTATCCAAATAACAGCATATGCCTGGTGAAATATGGCATATGCGTGATAATTATGATTCACAGCAAAAGACATACTTTCATACTGAAAGGATACTGCTTCATGACTTCCTTGTAATTGACAGTGTCTCTGATATCTGTAGGGAAAAACACAATCAGACTTGATCTTTGACATTAATGTAATTAAGATGCTCAAAATTCATGAACATTTAACCACCATAAAAAACAAAGGTGTCTTATTGTCAAGGTTTTTAATCAGCAAACTGTAACTAAAGGTTGTATAAACTAATTAAGGTATATCAAAAGCAGACTGTTCTGTCATAAACGCACTGTAATCAAATTTCTTTGGATGCATTGGTTGTCAAAGCTTTTAAGAGCCATAAACTCGTTATTTCCCAATTCTGTCTATTATTAGATCACAATATCATACACTCAGTTGGGTTTCAAAACACTTTTCTCTTATAAAAGCTAGTGTGACATACCAATGTTGGCAGGAAAAGGGACTTCATGAACTGCAGGATCTAGATTGATAACATATGGAGGGGTTTTCTTGGAGTGCAGGTAAGCTGTGAGCCTCTGGTGGAAAAATAAATAATATATATTGTGTAAAAAATTATAGCCAATCATAAATGAATTCAAGTTGATGTGTTACGTATTTCTTAATAATCATTATCAGTAATTATTTGATTACATATAACATTTAACACTGACAGAACCTTATATAATCAAATAAATGTTATATAATTTGAAAATTGTGATATCTGTTGTGTTACAGTTCATCAGTCATACCTGCACAAAAGTTGTTTTTCCTGACCCTGCCATGCCTAAAACTATGAGACACACCGGTTTCGGTTCCGTGTTCTGTTCGGTAGATGAACTCTGGCTCGGTGTTGGTTTATTATCTCCATCTTCTTCACATTTATCACTTCCACATGAAGCTCCATCGTTTACGTCCGCTGCTGCGGTCGCCATGCTGCTACTACTGCACACTTACCGTAAAGTAATGCTTACTGGCGTAAAATGACAAAAACATCGTGTTGTTATGATACACGACCACTAGATAGCAGCAAAGTTAATAGGATTTGATTTTTTTTTTTTTTTTTTTTAACGACTGATTGAGACTAGGTAAGTGGCGAAAACATTAAAATGTTAATTTTATACACTACCAGTCAAAGTAAGAGTTTTAATGTTTTTAAAGAACTTCTGCTCACCAAGTCTGCGTTGATCCAAAAAACAGCTAACGTTAAAGCAGTAATATTGTGAAATATTTTTACTATTTAAAAATAACTGCTTTCTATTTAAATATATTTTGAAATGGTATTTATTCCTGTGATCAAAGCTACATTTTTAGCATCATTAGCCTGTTCTTTGTGTCACATAATCTTTGAGAAATCATTCCAATATGATGATTTGCTGTTCAAGAAACATTTTAAAACAGTTTTTCAGAATTATTTAATGAATAGAAAGATTCAAAGATGTTGTTTATCTGAAATAAAAAGCTTTTGCAACATTACACACTATACCATTCATACTCAGCTTGGAGTATTGGAAAATTTATAGAAATTAATACTTTTATTTAGCAAGGATGCTTTAAATTGATCAAAAGTGATGATGAAGACATTTATAATGTTACGAAAGATTTCTGTTTCAGATAAATGCTGTTTTCTGAACTTTCTATTTATCAAAAAACCCTGAAAAAAATCTACTCAGCTGTTTTTAACATAATAATAATAATAATAAATGTTTTTGAGCAGCAAATCAAAATATTTGAATGAATTCTGAAAGACCATGTGACTGGAATCATAATGCTAAAAATTCAACTTTGAAATCACAGAAATAAATTAAATTTTAAAATATATTTAAATAGAAAACAGTTATTTTAAATAGTAAAAATATTTCAAAATGTTAGTGTTTTTTTTCTGTGCTTTGGATCAATTAAATGCAGGTTTGGTGACTAGAAGAGTCATAAAAATCTTACTGTTTAAAATATTTTGTCTGGTAGTGTATGAATAAATAGTTCAAAAAGCACAAAACAGAGAAATTGTTATTATTTTAAATTACTGTTTCAATTACTATTTATGTAATATTAACTGTTCATCAGACCATTAGTTTTTTGTATTATTTTCATTACACTTAACTCTTCCCCAAGTGTCAACAGTCTACTGTAATGTGGAAAAACTATAATTGAAAATACTGGAAGTAAACATGAGGAGTAGTAGAAGTAAAAGTGACATGTGTTTTCCCTGTTACTGCTTTTGTCATTAGCTGAAAGACCTGAGTTAAAGCAAAAGCATTTACTGGCACGGTTTGTATATGCTAAAAATAGCTTTTATATATATCTTGTCTGTATCAGCACAAACATGGGCCCTTTGTGTTTTTTTCCATACAGCTCTGCTCTTCCTCATGTCTGTGCTGCATTAACACAGAATGAGTCTTCTGGGGGCAAAACAGGGCCTTCAGATGGTTTACACTACACATTCCTCTATAAGAACAGAATTGTAAGTGAGCCAGGTTAACATGGTCTGTGTGTATCATTTAACAGGTTTATTCAACTGGATCTGTGTACGACAGTTTCTTTACATGAAGGTGTCAGGGATGGTGGCTCTGGATTAAGACTTTGTGTAAGCTTGCCTCATATTCTTGGAGGAGTAGACAGACTACATGACATAAAACATGGTGAGAGCTTTTAGTTATTTTATATGCAACACTTTTAGAACAACTAACTGCCAGCCAATCAGAAGTACTGTCAGTAAAAAATTCCAGTGTTTAGAACTGTTCACACTTTCTTTAACAAGCATTGACTGGCAAACTTTGTTTACATTTTAGCTGCTTCCTTAGTAGTCTTTTCAGGGTGATTCTGATGACAGATTTATTATTGTTTACTGATGTCACCTTTCAAGATAGTTGTTCATACACTCTTACAAAAAGGGTACAAAAGATGTCACTAGGGCTGGACCTTTTTGGAAGGTACTAATATGTACCATTTAGGTACACTTTAATTACACGTATGTACCATTAGAGTACTAAAATGCACCCCTTAGGGGAAAAAAGTTACAAAGGCGTATCTTTTGAAAGGGTTCATCCCAGTGACAGTTTTTGTACCTTTTTTCCTGGGGGTGTAACTCTTGAGAGTCAAGATTTCTGATGTCTCTTTTGGCCAACATTCAGTATTCGGGTGAAATGTCATGAACATGACCTGCTGTTATCTACTGTGGGATTGTTTTCTTCCATAAATAACAATGCTTGTTGCACAATATCTACAGATATGATTTTTCAAAATAAAATGCATTGTTCATAGAGGACATTTCAGATAAAGGACATTGTTCATACAAAATAGCGTTACCTTGAACTTGATCTTGTTTTCCAGCAAAAATGTCTAAAAATCCATGACCAAATCCAAGCTAAATTTAGTTATTTATATATTTATTTCACAATATGTCACAACTTTATTTTATCTCTATTTGTTATAGTCAATATAATATTTAGTTTGACATCCTAAGGCTGATCATTAATTTTCTGAAGGTTAAGCATCTCTCTCTGATCATTTAAATACATACATATATACAGTTGAGGTCAAAAGTGACATACATCTTGCGGAATCTGCAAAATGTTAATTATTTTACCAAAATAAGAGGGATCATACAAAATGCATGTTATTTTTTATTTAGTACTGACCTGAATAAGGTATTTCCCATGAAAGATGCTTACGTATAGTCCACAAGAGAAAATAATAGTTGAATTTATAAAAACGACCCTGTTCAAAAGTTTACACATGCTTGATTCTTAATGTGTTGTTAACTGAATGATCCATAGCTGTGTTTTTTTGTTTCGTGTTAGTTGTTCATGAATCTCTTGTTTGTCCTGAACAGTTAAACTGCCCGCTGTTCTTCAGAAAAATCCTTCAGGTCCCACAATTTCTTAGATTTTTCAGCATTTGTGTGTATTTGAACCCTTTTCAACAATGACTGTATGATTTTGAGATTCATCTTTTCACACTGAGGACAACTGAGGGACTCATATGCAACTATTACAGAAGGTTCAAATGCTCACTGATGCTCCAGAAGGAAAAACAATTCATTAAAAGCCTGGGGTGAAAACATTTGAACAGAATGAAGATGTGTACATTTTGCTTATTTTGCCTAAATATCATATTTTTTCAGATTTAGTACTGCCCTTCAGAAGCTACAGAACATACTTACATGTTTCCCAGAAGACAAAAAAAAGTTAAATTTACCCTGATCTGCAAATCCAAAAGTTTTCACCCCTGGCTCTTAATGCATTGTTTTTCCTTCTGGAGCATCAGTGAGCGTTTAAACCTTCTGTAATTGTCCCTTAGTTGTCCTCAGTGTGAAAATATGAATTTCAGAAGCATACAGTTATTGCTGGAAAGGGCAAAAATGCTGAAAAACCAAAGAACCTGTGGGACCTGAAAGATTCTTTTTAAGAACTGTTCAGGACAAACCAGGATAAACTTTTAAACATTTTTTGGGTCATTTTTTTTTTTTTTCAACTATTGTTTTCTCTTGTGGACTATATGTAAACGTCTTTTATGTGAAACATCTTATTCAGTACTAAATCAAAAACAACATGCATTTTGTATGATCCCTTTATTTTGGTAAAATAATTAACATTTTGTAGATTCTGCAAGGTGTATGTAAACTTTTGACCTCAACTGTGTATATATTTAAGTTTCTCTACTTCAAAATGTCACATTTAATTCAATGTGTTACTGCTGTTTCTTTATATTTGAGAAATGTACCAACAATTTCTGAGTCAAAATTGTTTTCAGTGTATAAATAGTTTTAGGCTGATTTTGTGCTATGTCTTGAATGACATTTATTTTCCTTAGCCCACTGGCGAATTGTTTTCTTCTTGTTTTAAGCATAAACATCACAAAATTGTGTTTTGTTGATAGCAAATTTGGTTTGTTTTCTCATGGAGCGCATCTTTTAATTAGTTTAAGACACTGAAATAAATTTCCCTTCCCTTGCACACAAACCTGACCTTATAGTGTTGGAAAAACCAAAAATCATAAATACATTAAATTAATGATTTCTTCTGGACTTAATGAATCAGTGGCATTGTTTAAAAGATCATTTGCACTCTAAATGTGCTTTGCAGATGTGCACGATTACAGCGAGACAGATACTGATGGCTTCTTTCAGAGACCCCCTCTGGTCTCCAGCCTCTTCTGTAATGGAAAATGAAATGTGCATGTGGTTTAAATTCTTTATGAGCAATCCAGAGTTTGGAAGAAGATCTCTCCCAAGTCAGTCTGATACTGAATGTTGCATTGCTTTGTTGCCTATTATTTATTTCATTCAAGTCTGCTGCATGTAGATCTAATGTGACCTAACATTGAGGACACTGATAGTTGTTTTATTTATGCGCAATACAAGTGTGAGAAATACTTCTGTAGCAAATCTGTAGCATTAATAAAAATGTGGTTTAGAAAACCCCAAACCCTGTGTGAGCAATAGTGATGCTTGACTTGATGCTTGATAAATCTTGTGTTGGATGGCAGAATTGGTTTGTGGCCGGCACGGCACTCTTGCAGGGTTGATTTTGTGGTTACAGGTCGTGAACTTAAACCCCACTTAGGTGATGTCAGTTTCCGTTTGATCTCAGACTTATGGCCTCTACGGGACTCTTCTCAGCACTCAAAGGTCTTGTCGGTTTAATCAGATTTTGGAGACAGTGAAAGCAAACATGTTGTCTAGTGAAGAATCTAAGGGAAAATGAAAAGCTTTTGCCGGTGACCTTTAATCCGCGATCAAAGACGGACCTCCAAAAGACCCTCAAAGACAACAGACGTATATCAACACGAGTCGGCTAAAGGTAAAAAATGTGTCACAAACTCAAGCATTTTGTAATATGATTTTTGTAATCTGTATTTGTCTTGTTTGCCACATGGTAAAAAATGATTTTTCTGAGATTGCAGCTAAAACAAAGATTATTTTGGAGTGTATGTTTTACAAGAAAATACTATTTTGTTTTTTTGACTTCAAAATGTATGTTTATTTGTGATTACTTGTGAAATTTACTAGCAATTTCTTAGTGAAAATTGTTAAACCCTACACCATTTTTAAGAGAGGTAAAAATATCTAATAAATATCCTTAATGTCACAGGGAGAGTCAGACTGAGACGTGCGGATCCATTTGCCAGGCTTTATTGAGAGAAGTCAACAAGCAGGAGTAATCACCAGAAAACAGGAACAACGTAGATAATCCAGTAGACAGTTCAATACTCAGGCAATGGTCACAATGGCGGGCGGCAAGAATCAACAACGGGGTACACAGTCCAGGGTCATACACGGGAAATCCAACACAGAGAAAAACGCTTAGAATTATGACCATGAGGAACGATAAGACTTCGTAAGGTGGCTGTGTGTGTGAGTGGCTTAAATGCATGTGGGTAAATGATAAACAGGTGTATGCAGCAATCAGTTCAGTGGGAAACGAGGAGCAGCTGTGTGCAGTGATTGGTGCAGTGGCTTATGGGGATTGAAGTCCAGAATGTGTGTGCAAGAGTACATGATGAGATAGACCAGATACGTGACAGAGCCCCTCCCCAAGGAGCGGCTTCCAGACGCTCTAACCACCTAATACAACCTGGAGGGTGGTGGAGCGGAGGCGTAACAGGGGGAGGGATGGAGGGCCAGGTCCATGTAGGGGTACTGGAACCAGGAACTGAGGCGGAGCCGACGGAGGGAGAAGCCATGATGAAGGAAGGGTTGGCTCCTGCATGGGGCCGACCGACGGAGGTGGAGCCGGTGGAGCCCGAGGCGGAACCGGAGAGTCGATGGTCCTGGGCGACACAGAGGATCCGGAGGGCCAAGGCGGAACCCAAGGCTCTGGCGACCCCGGCGGAGATGGAGGTCCGGAGGTACGCAGCGGAGCCGGAGTGACAGAGGATCGAGGCTGTGCCCACGGGAGGGAGGAGGTCCACAGAGCCGGCAGGACGGAGTGACGAGGCGCAGCCGGAGGAGTAGAGTCCAGAGGCGAAGGTGGGGCGACGACTGACCGGGGCGGAGCCTGAGAGACGATGGAGCCCGGAGGAGCTGGTGGGCCGATGGCCGACAACGGAGACGAGGGAGCACAGAGCCAGGGTGGAGCTGCAGGGTCGGAGGGCCGAGGTGGAGTCCAGGACTCTGAGACTGGAGGTGATGGTGAGGGATCCTTCAGTCTGGACACCGATGAAGACTGGCAATCCCACTGCGAGTCCTCTGCACAGAAGGTGGGATGTGGGTGAGCAGAGGGACTGTCAGGAGACAGAGGTGGCGGGACTGGAGCAGCAGGGAGGGTGGGTGGGAACCCACACAGTTCATACATGGCCAGTTCATACATGGCCTCCGTGGCCAGAACCGGGCAGACAGGAATCTCAGGACGACTGGACGGAACCAGCGGAGGCTCTGGAAGGCTGGGCGGAACCAGCGGAGGCTCTGGAAGGCAGGGCTGAACCAGCGGAGTCTCTGGAAGACTGGGCGGAGCCAGCGGAGTTTCTGGAAGGCTGGGCCGAACCAGCGGAGTCTCTGGAAGGCTGGACGGAACCAGCGGAGTCTCTGGAAGGCTGGGCGGAACCAGCGGAGTCTCTGGAAGGCTGGGCGGAACCAGCGGAGGCTCTGGAAGGCTGGGCGGAACCAGCGGAGGCTCTGGAAGGCTGGGCGGAACCAGCGGAGTCTCTGGAAGGCTGGGCTGAACCAGCGGAGTCTCTGGAAGGCTGGGCGGAACCAGCGGAGTCTCTGGAAGGCTGGGCGGAACCAGCGAGGTCTCTGGAAGGCTGGGCTGAACCAGCGGAGTCTCTGGAAGGCTGGGCGGAACCAGCGGAGTCTCTGGAAGGCTGGGCTGAACCAGTGGAGTCTCTGGAAGGCTGTCTTGAGGAGCGGGCTCTGGACGACGCTCTTGTGAAGCGGGCTCTGGACGACGCTCTTGAGGAGCGGGCTCTGGAGAACTGGACGACCCCAGCGTAGACTCTGGAGGGCTGGGCGTCTCCAGCGGAGACTCTGGAAGAGCAGGCTCTGGGCGAGTGGTCACAAGAAGGCGCTCTGGCGGCGCGGTCACTGGAGGGCGCTCTGGCAGCGGAGACTCTGGAAGGGAGGCCATGTTGTTTACAGACTCATGCGTGGTAGCCATCTTGGCCGGGAACTCAGGAACAGAAGCCATCCTGGCAACAGGCTCAGGAGGGGCGGCCATCTTGTGAACAGGCTCTGGGTTGGCTTGAGCAGACTTTGGCCTGGTAGGCTTGGCATGAGAGGGCTCTGATGTGGCAGACGTGACATGAGCAGGTTGTGGTATAGGGGTTACTGCAGGCTTGCAGGGGCCCTCATCCACAATCCCAACAGTAAATGGTGAACCAGCCAGCTGGAGTGCATGGTCGATGTATTGTTCTAGTGTCCAGTGCGGGGTGTGTAAAGGCATACTGGGTTTTAACTCCTGGTTCAGTCCATAATAAAAAATGTGCTTAAAAAAAATGACCGTGAAATCCACCTGGTGACATAGTTCGCAGAAGTCAGCCACATACTCCTCAATAGGCCGGTTGTTCTGGCGAAGACGAACTAGACGGTCTCCTGGGTTCATGGTGAACGGCTGATGAATAAAGCCGCTGGATCCTTGTAGCGACGAAGTCTTCTGTCACAGGGAGAGTCAGACTGAGACGTGCGGATCCATTTGCCAGGCTTTATTGAGAGAAGTCAACAAGCAGGAGTAATCACCAGAAAACAGGAACAACGTAGATAATCCAGTAGACAGTTCAATACTCAGGCAATGGTCACAATGGCGGGCGGCAAGAATCAACAACGGGGTACACAGTCCAGGGTCATACACGGGAAATCCAACACAGAGAAAAACGCTTAGAATTATGACCATGAGGAACGATAAGACTTCGTAAGGTGGCTGTGTGTGTGAGTGGCTTAAATGCATGTGGGTAAATGATAAACAGGTGTATGCAGCAATCAGTTCAGTGGGAAACGAGGAGCAGCTGTGTGCAGTGATTGGTGCAGTGGCTTATGGGGATTGAAGTCCAGAATGTGTGTGCAAGAGTACATGATGAGATAGACCAGATACGTGACACTTAAATTTGCATTTATTTCTGTGCAAGACTTTTCACTAAAACAGTACTGCAGTGTTATTTTAGTATCGAGATACTATTATATTAGTAGTATTATGTTATGAAATATAATATAAAAAATATAAATATATAGTTGTACAATTATATTGCACTCACGTATTATAAAATGCTATTTTTATTCATATTTGAATCAGTTTTTATTTTTATTTTAAGTTGGCATTGTAATTTTAGTTAATTTTATGTTTGTTTTTTGTTTGTTTTTTTACATTTTTAGTTTTTTTTTATATAGTTTTAAATCTACACAACCAGTCAAAAAAAAATTCATGTTTTTTTAAAGAAGTCTCTTCTGCTCACCAAGCCTGCATTTATTTGGCCCAAAGTACAGCAAAAACAGTAACAATTTTAAATGTTTTCTATTTGAATATATATTAAAATTTAATTTCAGTGATTTCAAAGCTAAATTTTTAGCATAATTACTCCAGTCTTCAGTGTCACATGATCCTTCAGAAATCATTTTAATATTCTGATTTGCAGCTCAAAAAACATTTATTATTATGTTGAAAACAGCTGAATAATTTTTTTTTCAGGTTTCTATATAATTTAGGTTTCTATGAATAGAAAGTTCAGAACAACAGCATTTATCTGAAATAGAAATCTTTTGTAACATTATAAATGTCTTTATCATCACTTTTGATTAATTTAAAGCATCCTTGCTAAATAAAAGTATTAATTTCTATTATTTTTGTCTCAAAAATATCAGATAAATGCTTATGGTTTGATTTTTCTATTCATCAAAGACTCCTGAAAAAAATGTGCTCAACTGTTTTAAATATTAATTATAATAATAAAAATCTTTTTTAAACACTGAAGACTGTAGTAATGATGCTGAAAATGTAGCTTTGATCACAGGAATAAATTACATTTTAAAATATATTCAAATAGAAAGCAGTTATTTTAAATAGTAAAAATATTTCACAAAATTCAGCTTTTGCTGTATTGTGGATCAATTGATTGCAGGCTTGGTGAGCAAAAGAGAATTCTTTAAAAAAAACATAAAAAATCTTACTGTTCAAAAACTTTTGACTGGTAGCGTGGCTCAAATAAAAGTTTTTTAAATACATTTTATTTTATTTAACATTCAAGTAAGTATTCTTTTAGATGCACAAATCCTGTGATTTTGTAGTGCACTGCAAACTATATAAGAAATATTAGATAAAATTAATTATATTGATGGAACGTCCATATCAAAAAACCAGAATATCTCAATATGCTTGATTCTTTTGGCTCAAGTCGTTTAGAAACCACCTGGAAAACACCTTACTAACCAATTTAGTTGTAAAACTATTGGTTCAGCACATGAGTGCATTCAAAAATGTCAGCATATCCAAATCCGTGTTGTGATTTGTGAATTGTTTCCCCCACTGGGTATCATTCGATAGTGATGTCATAGGGGCGATACCAAAAGAAGGTAAAAACACCCATCATTATAACCTCAAATATGCTGTACTGAAACAAGTTCATACTTATGTCTGAGGCAGGGGTTTCCAAACTTTCCCAGCTATGATGGAAGCACTGAAGTCATAGTCGGCAAATGGCCAAATGCAACTGTAATAGAACTGCAATGAAAAGAAATATGCCATCATTGCATGGGGAGGCCCTCGCACTGTATATCATGCATTTGTCTGCATAGCAACCCTTGTTTGGTGTATAGTGCGCACTCGTTTTGTTTGACCCTGAGCGTTTTGAGAAATCACAGCATAAAATATGTCTAATTGCTTCCTTAAAGAGCTGCCATTTGATACTGGACTCCCCCTATAGTTGCATATCCTTACATGTAAACACGTAATTTCCTCTTGATGGCGGGAGGCACTCGTGCATGGAACAGTAGGTGTCAGATTCATGAGAAACCTGCTCCATTTGTTTTTCTTAAACGTTGTTTTCACGTTTCCGAGCAGCTGTTACATTTTTTCGTTACGCTAATGGATCTGAGAGCATTACAAGTCTTTGTCTTAATTTAGTGGATGATGTTACCAGAAGGTGCTCCAAGGAAAACTTGCCAAATTTAGTTTATAAATGTTATACTACATTTTGCAAAGCTAAAGAATTATGTACAGCTTCTTTTAAAAAAATATTATGCATCTTTTTCTTTCTTTTGAAAGGGCACCCTTCATAGTTGATTATGAAATTAACATTTCAAGCATAATAAATCATAATTTATCTGACAAATTATCTGGAAAAAGATTTTAAAATGATTTTATAGCCTTATTTGACTAAATGTAGACATTATTTGTCTATAAACACACACATTGAAGTCTCATAAATCTCATTAATTTCACAGTATTTGTTTGGTATCTGCAAAAGACAACCAATCAATAAAATTTAAATTCAACTGTATTTACTACTGCCATACACAAAATTATCATTATTATTATTATTATTATTATTATTATTATTATTATTATTATTATTATTATTATTATTAAATAAATAAAACTATTTTACTACTTTAAATTTTCTTTTTACTTTTTTACTTTAAATTTACTACTGGTATGCACAAAAGACCATATTAAGAATAATAATAATAAGTTAATTAAATTAATTTATTAATTAATATAAATAAATAAATAAATTCATTCAACAGTATTTACTGCTGGTATACACAAAATGCCATATTATTATTAGTATTACTATTATTAATATAATATTTTTATTATATAATAAATAAATAAATAAAACAATTTTACTACTTTGTACATTTTACTTTAAATTTACTACTGGTATACACAAAAGATAATAATAATAAATAAATAAAAAATTTAATTCAAGAGTAATTACTACTGGTATACACAAAATACTATATCATTATTATTATTATTATTATTATTATTATTATTATTATTATTATTATTATTAATAATAATAAAATCATTTTATTAAATAATAATAATAATAATAATAATAATAATAATAATAAATACAACTATTTTACTACTATAAAACAGTATACACAAAAGGCCATAATAATAATTATAAATGAAAATAAACAAACAAACAAATAAATAAACAAATAAATAAATAAATATAAAATTCACCAGTATTTACTACTGGTATACACAAAAGATCATATTATTAATTATTATTATTAATAATAATAATAATATAATTATTAATGAATAAATAAATAAATACAAATAAATAAATAAATACAATTTAATTCAACAGTATTTACTACTGGTATACACAAAAGATCATATTATTATTATTATTATTATTATTATTATTATTATTATTATTATTAATACAATTATTTAAAAAAATAAATAATTTTAATAAAAAAATAAATTAATAAATATAATTAAATTTACCAGTATTTACTACTGGTATACACAAAAGACCATGTTATTATTATTATTATTTATTACTATTATTATTATTATTATTATTATTATTATTATTATTATTATTATTATTATTATTATTATTATTATTATTATTATTATAAATAAATTAAACAATTTGACTACTTTAAATTTACTTTTTACTTTAAATTTACTACTGGTATACAAAAAAGACCATAATAATAATAATAATAATAAATGAATGAATGAATGAATAAATAAATAAATAAATACAAATAAATAAATTAAACAGTATTTACTACTGGTATAATACCATAATAATAATAATACCATGCCATAATAATAAACTGAGGGAAAATCCCAAAATCTTACAATTAATCATCAAAGAAACACTCATTTGCCTTTTTCTTTGGAGGATTTTTGACTCATTTTATTAGATAAACATTACAGACAGACATAGGCCATTGAAGGGAAGTGATAATAATTAATTGCGAAATATCACAGCTGTTCTTGATAGCAGTTATGATGTCTGCATATTGCTTGTTTTCCCTTCACTGAAGCCCTGACAACTCAATTCATGTCCACATTCACACTGAAAAATCATCATTGACGTCAAAAGCCTTTGGTTCTCATATGTCATAAATATCTGTAGATACAGAATAGAAAATTACATTTGAGAGCTGAAAGTGAGGATATTTGGCATACAGTAAATTTCAGTTTTATGTTTCTCACACAAACACGTGGAAGTAGTGCACAATTATAGACTGGTGCTGATATGTTGTCTTGACAGTGGTGGTCTGTGAACTGTCTTGGTATAGGCTTGTACAGGTGTTTACAACATCTCATTGCACAATGAAATATACAAACCGCAGCCAGGCTTCATGTGCCAGATCTCTCTGGCTGACTCAGTGCTTTTGTTTTGCAGTAAGCATTTTCATCGGAAACGGCTACAAGAAAAAAGACTGCAACGATGACACATTTATTGCCGTCTGCTCCAGTATCCTCGCTGTCGGTTTCAGCACGTAGCGTGATTTTAAAATTCCTGTACAGCATAGGAAACCATAATTCCTTCTTTTCACACACTTAACCTTTGATCAAACAGGATATTTACAAGTGGTTTTCAACGAAACGATTGCCCTCACGTGATGATCGGATAGGAACAGGCATGTTATAGAGAAGCTACATGCTTTTCAACATGGCCTCTCTTTCTTCCTTTATTACTGCACCTTCTCAACCTCTTTAAGTATTGCACAATGACAGACAGGAAGCACTCAAGCTATCCAAACAGATGGCGAGGCAGAGATGTGGAGTAATGATGCAAACTTCATACGTGAGGACCTTTTGTTAATATCAGGGAATTTCCTCACAGCTGCTAGAGAGGGACTTTCTCCACGGTTTAGCAAAAGAAAAACACGACATTCACCTCACTTTTTTTTCCAATGTTTAATGTTAAATAGGAATGTTTTGAATGAGATTTCCCTCGTTTTTTGTCTCAGGGGTTTCTCGGATCTCATTCTCTGAGCTTGGGAGGGCCGGAAAATTTGACTGTATCCTAACCTGTGCGTGGATGTACGTCCAAAGGTTTTCTCACTTTTACACCAGACCCTTTTCCATAAAATAGAATTGTTTTAGCCCCAAAACATCTGACATCAAGGAAACCCCCTTAAATGTGGTTCAGATTCAGTCGTGTTTTTAATTTTACCATCAGATGCGGCGGTAGAACTTTGTGTTTAGTTATTTACGACTTTCTAATGGCGCTTAAAGGCATAGTTCATCTGAAATGTGAAAACTCAACAGTTCAGTGTGGGTTTAATGTACTCAGTCCATTTAGTCTAAATTAAAATAAAAAATAAAACCTAATATTTTAGCTACTTTTATGGAGTTTTTAAAGCTTTTTTTTAAACTCGATCTCGATCTGAAATAAATCGGAATGGAGGAATAAATAAATAATAATCTTTTGTAATAATTTACACTACTGTTCAAATGTTTGGGGGCTGTAATTTTTTATTTTTTTGAAAGAAATTAATTTCTTAATTTCTCCTAAATTAATAAAAAGTGATGTTTTTTTACCTTTTTATTCAAAAAATATTAAGCAAAAACTGTTTCTAACATTGATAATAAATCAGTGAACTTTGAATATATAGAAGTAAATCTTAATATAAATTTTAATATATAGTTAAAAATTCTGAATATATAAATGTAAATTGTGAATATATGTAACGCAGGACTCGACAACAGCGTGGTAAGATCCAAATGCGAGCTTTATTTCAGATCGTAGTCAAGACAGGCAGGGTCGAACACCAGCAAACAGTAATATCCAGGGCAAGACAAAAGCGTAATCCACAAAAATACAGGCAGAGTCCAAAAACCAGAGAGGGCAGTCCGAAAAGTAACAAATAAACAAGGCAATTAAACAAGGCAAAAACTATGGCAATGAAACAGAACAAAACAATGGCAAAACTATGACAAGAAACCAAACCGTGAAAATAACAAGAACAAGGCAAGAAAATCAGAGAAACGCTTAGTAGAGTCCGCACAGCAAAACAATACTTCGCGAGGGCCTGTTTGGCATGGCCCTGCTTAAATGGCTGACAAACAGGAAGTAACCAGGGAAAAGAGGGAGCAGCAACAGTCAGTGTGAGTAAGGGCTCCCTCTGCTGGCCTGGCGTTACAATATATAGTTAAGCCTGAATGTAAATTGTGAATATATAGAGGTAAATCTGAATTTTTAGTTACATGTCTGAATGTATAAAGTAAATCTGGTTATATAGATGTAAATATGAATATATATTAATATAAATTGTGAATATATAATTAGAAGCCTGAATATAAATGTACAATAGTTATAATTCTGAATATATAAATGTAAATCATGAATATAAGTAAATCTAAATATATAGTTAAAAGTCTGAATAAAAAGAAGTAAACCTGAATATATAGATGCGAATTTGAATATATAAATGTAAATTGTGAATATATAGTTATAAGCCTGAATATAAATGTAAATAGTGAATATATAGAAGTAAATTAGAATATTTAGTTACATGTCTAAATATACAGAAGTAAACCTGAATATATAGATGCAAATTTGAATATATAAATGTAAATTGTGAATATATAGAAGTAAATCTGAATATTTAGTTACATGTCTAAATATCTAGAAGTAAATCTGAATTTATACAGTAGATGTAAATTTGAATATATAAGTGTAAATTGTGAGTATATAATTATAAGCCTGAATATAAATGTCAATTGTGAATATATTGTCACGGTAAGATAGAGGTCTGGGTCCAGATGCAGGTAAGAAATATATTTTAATTAAACACAAATAAACAAACAAAACAAAGGCCAACACGGCACAACAAACTGGAGCTAGACTGGAGCAAAGATAACAGAGACAAACCATCAGGAACAGGCAACATGTAGACAATGCAGACTCACCAGGGTAGTGGAAGTGTGGGATTATAAAGACACTGGTGATTGTGAACAGCTGGGGAATGACAGGTGACATAATCAGGACAAGTGAACACTCAGGGAAGTGCAGTGCAGGGAAGGGAAAACGGCGACCCCAGGTGGCTGAGGGAAGACCCACAGCCCCGATCATGACAGTACCCCCTCCCTACGGAACGGCTTCCAGACGTTCCCAAAGTCTGGAGGGAGGAGGAACGGAGGAAGGCAACTCAGGGGGAGGGATGGCGGGCCAGGCCCGTGCAGCGGAGTCTCATGGACCCGCCTCGCCACCCTCGGAACGCGAGCCGGCCCCGTCGCCAGAGGAGCGTCAGCGGACGCCGCCGCCCTCGGAACGCGAGCTGGCCTCGCCGCCAGTGGAACGTGCGCGGTCACCGCCGCGTCAGGAACAGAGAGCGCGGTCGCCTCCGCGTCAGGAACAGAGAGCGCGGTCGTCTCCGCGTCAGGAACAGAGAGCGCGGTCACCGCCGCGTCAGGAACAGAGAGTGCGGTCGCCTCCGCGTCAGGAACAGAGAGCGCGGTCGTCTCCGCGTCAGGAACAGAGAGCGCGGTCGTCTCCGCGTCAGGAACAGAGAGCGCGGTCGTCTCCGCGTCAGGAACAGAGAGCGCGGTCGCTTCCGCGTCAGGAACAGAGACGGCGGTCGCCTCCGCGCCAGGAACAGAGAGCGCAGTCGCCTCCGCGCCAGGAACAGAGAGCGCAGTCGCCTCCGCGCCAGGAACAGAGAGCGCAGTCGCCTCCGCGCCTGGAACAGAGAGCGCAGTCGCCTCCGCGTCCGGAACAGGAAGCGCGGTAAGGGCCGCTTCAGGCACGGAGATAGCGGACACCGCCGTGTCCGGCACGGAGATAGCGGACAACACTGCCGCGTCCGGAACAGAGATGGCGGTCACTTCCGCGTCAGGAACAGAGATGGCGGTCACTTCCGCGTCAGGAACAGAGATGGCGGTTGCCACCGCGTCAGGAACGGAGATAGTCGCTGCTGCTTCGGGGATCGAGGCAGCGGACGCCACCACTTTCCCGCGGAAGAGTGTCTCCGCCCCCGCCGCAAAGTAGGGGCGCATCTGCGCAGCCTCGGCCCTACAGGCGTCCATCTGCGCCAAACAGGTGTAGAGGAACTCGAACCTCTTGGCCGACGCCGCCTCGAACGACATCCCCGCCGTGTCGGGAACAGAGCGGGTGGTCGCTGCCCCCAGGCGGGGGAACGCCGCCTCCTCAAAAAAAATATTCCTCCCTGCTGGACCCATTTGTGGAGTCTGCATTCTGTCACGGTAAGATAGAGGTCTGGGTCCAGATGCAGGTAAGAAATATATTTTAATTAAACACAAATAAACAAACAAAACAAAGGCCAACACGGCACAACAAACTGGAGCTAGACTGGAGCAAAGATAACAGAGACAAACCATCAGGAACAGGCAACATGTAGACAATGCAGACTCACCAGGGTAGTGGAAGTGTGGGATTATAAAGACACTGGTGATTGTGAACAGCTGGGGAATGACAGGTGACATAATCAGGACAAGTGAACACTCAGGGAAGTGCAGTGCAGGGAAGGGAAAACGGCGACCCCAGGTGGCTGAGGGAAGACCCACAGCCCCGATCATGACATATATAGAATAAATCTGAATATTTAGTTACATGTCGGAATTTATAGAAGTAAATCTGAATATATAGATGTAAATCTGAATATTTAAATGTAAATTGTGAATAGAAGTAAATATAAATATATAGTTATAAGTCTAAATATATAGATGTAAGTCTAAAGATATATAAGTAAATCAAAATATATAGTTGTAAATCTGAATATATAGATGTAAATCTAAATATATATTTACAAATTCTGAATATATATATGTAAATCATGATATATGTATACTGTAGAAGTAAATCTGAATATATAGTGAAAAGTCTGAATAAATAGAAGTATAAATATATTCACAATTTACATTTATATATTCAGACTTATGTATTCAGATTTACATCTATACATTCACAATTTACATATATATATATTTAGATTTATATCTATCTATCTATCTATCTATCTATCTATCTATCTATCTATCTATCTATCTATCTATCTATCTATCTATCTATCTATCTATCTATCTATCTATCTATCTATCTATCATCTATCTATCTATCTATCTATCTATCTATCTATCTATCTATCTATCTATCTATCTATCATCTATCTATCTATCTATCTATCTATATGAGAATATAGTATATTATATATACATATATTTTACTATAAATAAACGATGAGGGACTTCACCTTCATATTTTAAACTTGGGATTTAGTAAATTATAAGCTAAAAAATAATTTAAAAAAATATAAAAGACTTATCGAATATTACAAAAACTATACATTTTCTTGATTGTCATTTATATTGTTACTATTTTATTTTTAAAGAATTAAAATCAGTTTTTTCTCGTCACTAAAAAGGAAAGCAGAAGAATAGACCCAGAACTCTCTGTGAACTTAGAACCAGTGATTCAGATTCACATATCAAGTCAACAAGTTATAGGAAGTGATATGTGTGTATATGGAAGTGAGAGAGGGATGTCTGCCAGGAGGAATCCGAGAACAATAGTTGCTGAAATATAAGACATCCTCCTTGGCAAAAAAAAAAAATCAGCAGGACCACGCCTCTGGTGGGAAAGATGCTCAGGTCAGCAGTGCTCACACACATTCACCAGTCAAACCAGTCAGGATCCAACGCGTCCTTGGATAAAAATACTTGAGTCACAGAGGTTGTGGAACACGTCAACGGATGTCCTCATGCAAACCAGAGATCTTGGGAGTCACTTCCACTTTGTGCAACAGACATTGATAACAAAATAAGAGGCAATTAACTTCCATCTGGTGTTTTGTTGTGATTTATTGTGTAGCACTTCCTGTTGTTCTGGAAGTAATCGTTCTTGACGCATGACCCCAAATTGATCTCATATGAATCTATTCATTGACACTTTTGTGATTCCCATTCAACTGCAAAAGCTTTTTTGATTAAGTCATTGTGGGCATAATTTCATATATTTCCCTGCCTTATTCAATAAGCATTGTCTGTGTTTGAGACAGTCCTTCTTTTTATTTATTTATTTATTTTTTTAAAGTGGCTGTGTCATATTATTGAAGGAAAAGTTCATCCAAAAAGTTATGTTATCATTTACTCACCATCATATGAATTTCTGTCTTCAGAAAAGATGTTAGCCAGAATATTAATGCTGCTCTTTTCCAAAGTAAGTGTCAAAGTTCTATAAAAGACTATAAAAAGCATCATAAAATCACCATAAACTAATTCTTATGACAAATGATATTGCAATAAGTCTTTTAAAACCTAAATTCAACCAGTTGCGATGCACAAATCTGTATATTAAATTTTATAGCAATTATAGATAGAAAAAAAAAATTTATTAAAAAAATTGCCTCAAAATTATTGATTAAATATAAGTATCTGTAAATATATTTTAAAATGTATATTAGCAATAAGTTTTGGGCATTTTTGTATATCTTGAAATATATTTATAAAATATATCTGAAAATCTGTATTTTTGCCAAATGTGAAAGACCTACACTACCGATCAAAAGTTTTTGAACAGTACGATTTTTAATGTTTTTATGACTCTTCTAGTCACCAAGCCTGCATTTATTTGATCCAAAGTACAGAAAAAACCCTAAAATTTTGAAATATTTTTACTATTTTAAATATCTGTTTTTTATTTGAATATGTTTTAAAATATAATTTATTCCTGTGATTTCAAAGCTGAATTTTTAGCATCATTACTCCAGTCACATGATCCTTCAGAAATCATTCTAATATTCTGATCTTGCAGCATTTTGGATAAATTAAAGCAGGCTTGGTGAGAAAAAAAAATTCTTTAAAAACAGTAAAACTCTTACTGTTCAAAAACTTTTGACTGGTAGTGTATGTTGCATTAATGCACTTTTGGTTCTTTTTTTAGTCCATTTTGAAATTTGACAGTGTCTCTCCATATTTACTTTCATTTAATATTATTCCTAACAACCTTATTTGTTTTCAATGTCAGAAAGAATTGCTTTGATACTTTAAAAGGGTGAGTAAATGATGACAGAATTAATTTTTTTTAGCATAACTGTTCCTTCAACCCTGATCTTTCACTTTTTAGTCAATAATTCCAAAGCTTGGATGAAGTGGATGAAGGATGGAGAGCTTAGTGGGTAAAAAATGTGGGTCGGTGACCCTAAGGTTGTAGGTTCAAACTCCAAAGGAGGTAATTCTTTGGCTGCCACTGTTATGCCCTTGAGCAAAGTATTTAATTCTAGGTCGTCCCAGAGGGATACAGTAGTAGAAAAGTACCATACTGAAAACGTTAGTAGCAGTTATCAAACTATGTGTGGCAACACCCTTACACAGTGTTTTTTTTTTTTCTGTCCATTCGGACTATTGTCATAGCTCCTTCACAACACACCATCGATTTCCCCTAGACTTCCTTTCTGGCGTGATGATGTCAGCAGACCTCCCTGGTTGCTTCATTGTTTATGAGTGGTGGAAATCCTATGCTGCCCATTGATGAAGGTCAAACCAAGGACAGGCTTTGTTTATTTTCCTTCCAGTCAGCCTCTCCACATCATCTCAAGAAGAATGGAAGGCACTCAGCGATGCCCGCTGGGATATTTGAGAATGATGCCTTGTCTCTCGCCAGCCATATGTGGAAAAGGTGATGTTGCAATTCAAGCGTTTGATAGATGGCTGTAGTCATTTTCAACAAATCCATCTCCATGCAAAACAAACAGTGCATAAAAACATTCAATGGACAAAGCAGAATTTTCAAGAAAATGGTGTTGCTTTTGATTTCCATTTAGTTTGTGTATGTGTGTGCACACATGCACATTGCACAACACATCGTGATCTCTGCACAGTGCCAGATTCATTGCTATTGTCAGAATCATGATGAATGGAAGGTTTAGCACATTGCCCACTGCAGCCTTAATCAAAAACAGCTTTGCTCAAAAGTGGCTACATATGAAAGCAGGAGGAGTTTCACGAGTGTCTTTGTTTAAAGGAATAGTTCACTTAAAAATGTTAATTTTAAAAAATGTATACACCCTCAGTCCATTCAAGTTTTTTTTCATCATCAGAACAGATTTGGAGAAATTTAGCATTACATCACTTGCTCATTTATTGATCCTCTGCAGTGAATGGGTGCCGTCAGAAAGCAGGAGTTTTATGAGTGTCTTTGTTTAAAGGAATAGTTCACTCAAAAATTTAAATTTGTTGAAAATGTACACACCCTCAGTCTATCCAAGTGTTTTTTCTTCATCAGGACAGATTTGGAGAAATTTAGCATTACATCACTTGCTCATTAATTGATTCTCTGCAGTGAATGGGTGCCGTCAGAAAGCAGGAGTTTTATGAGTGTCTTTGTTTAAAAGAATAGTTCACTCAAAAATTTAAATGTGTTAAAGGTTTACACACCCTCAGTCTATCAAAGTGTTTTTTTCTTCATCAAAACAGATTTGGAGAAATTTAGCATTACATCAGTTGCTCATTAATTGATCCTCTGCAGTGAATGGGTGCCGTCAGAAAGCAGGAGGAGTTTTATGAGTGTCTTTGTTTAAAGGAATAGTTCACTCAAAAATTGAAATCTGTTGAAAATGTAAACACCCTCAGTCCACTCAAGTGTTTTTTATTCATTAAAGAAATTTAGCGTTACTTGCTCATCAATTGATCCTCTGCAGTGAATGGGTGCCGTCAGAATGAGAGTCCAAACAGCTGATAAAAACATCACAATAGACCACAAGTAATCCATGTGACTCCAGTCCATCAATGAACATCTTGTGAAGAGAAAAGCTTATGTTTGTAAGGAACAAATCCATAATCCATCTAAATCCAGTCTATAATAATCTATAATAATGCTTCGTCCAGTGAAAAAGTCCATCTCCTGTCTTCTCATATCAAAATCCTCTGGCATATTTGTTAAGAACTGTTTTGGACTATTTTAGCTTGTAAACTGTGCTTGATCTGTGCATATTTTTCTCCTGATTCAGATTAATATAACCACCCACCATTCTTAGAAAAAAAAAACTATACAGTTGTAGTCATAAGTTTACATACACCTTGAATCAGCATGAGCAAAATGTTAATTATTTGACCAAAATAAGAGGGATCATACAAAATGAATGCTATTTTTTATTTAGTACTGACCAGAGTAAGATATTTCATATGAAAGACGTTTACATACAGTCCACAAGAGAAAATAATAGTTGAATTTATAAAAAATGACCCTGTTCAAAAATTTACGCACACTTGATTCTTAATACTGTGTTGTTACCTGAATGATCCACAGCTGTGTTTCTTTTGTTTTGTTTAGTGATAGTTGTTCATGAGTCCCTCGTTTGTCCTGAACAATTAAACTGCCGGCTGTTCTTCAGAAAAATCCTCCAGGTCCCACAAATTTATTGGTTTTTCAGCATTTTTGTGTATTTGAACCCTTTCCAATAATGACTGTATTACTATAAGATCCATCTTGTCACACTGAGGACAACTGAAGAACTCATATGCAACTATTACAGAAGGTTCAAATGCGCACTGATGATCCAGAAGGAAAAACAATGCATTAAGAGCCAGGGGTGTAAACTTTTGAACGGAATGTGGATGTGTACATTTTTCTTACTTAAATATCATATATTTTTTTTAATTTAGTACTGCTCTTCAGAAGCTACAGAATATACTTACATGTTCTCCAGAAGACAAAATAAGTTAAATTAATACATTGTTTTTCCTTCTGAAGCATCAGTGAACATTTGAACCTTCTGTAATAGTTGCATATGATTCACTCAGTTGTCCTCAGTGTGGAAAGATGGATCTCAAAATCATAGATTCATTGTTGGAAAGGGTTCAAATGCACAAAAATGCTGAAAAAACAAAGAATTTGTGTGATCTGTAGGATTTTTTTCTGAAGAACAGCAGGCAGTTTAACTGTTCAGGACAAGCAAGGGTCTCATGAACAACTATCACTAAACAAAACCTTAGGATCATTCAGGTAACAACACAGTATGAAGAATCAAGTGTATGTAAACTTTTCAAATTTTATGTGAAATATCTTATTCAGGTCAGTACTAAATAAAAAAATAACATGCATTTTGTATGATCCCTCTTATTTTTGTCAAGTAATTACCATTTTGCAGATTCTGCAAGGTGTATGTAAACTATTTTACATATTTAACTTATCAATTATCAATATATTTAAACTGGCAGTTAAAACACCTATGGAAGCTAGAATAAAGTCAGGATGTTGTTCTGTTATTTTCAAAACACCTGGATGGTGTTCATTATGGATAGTATAACCATCACCATCTATATTACCAAGTTTGAAGCCAGAAATGTGTGTATATATGCCTTCAGTTCAGTCTAGGGGCTCATAGTAGCAATGATTTCCTTGGAGGAAAATAAAAATAAATGTTTTCCTTTAGTTTGACTGTGTAAAGAGTGAAACCATCGCTCATAGTGGTCCCTGGTGAAAGCTGCCTATTTATCCAGAGAAGAAGCAGCACATGGATACAGAAGGAGAGAGAGAGAGTGCAGGGGTCAAGGAGTTCATTTCCAGAGGAATAACTCACAGTTTTAACCCCTTCATGCAAAAAAAAAAAAGGTGTGTATTGTGAGTAAGAGCACTGTAATGGTGGAGAAGAGGGCGAATGGAGGCAGCAGGGTTTAAATTTCATCAGCAGAAAAGGAGATTAACAATGTCGGAGACCCAGTGTGGAGAGAAAAGAAAAAGTTCCCTGCTTTTGGCTGAACTTCATTCCTTTGTGTGGTTTCAGATTTTCCCAGAGCACATTTCCACAAGGGATAAGGACAATCAGGGCTGTGAGAGGATTGGTAGTACTGAAATGTTTCATGTTTTTATGCGTTTGCCATTGTTAGATAAAGATCATCTCTTTAGAGATGCTGTAAAAACTATTAGAATATTGTCTGCACTCCGCAGTAACTTATTTGTGTTCGATTAGTTCCAGTCCTCGATTCTGACTGGTCAGCAGCTTTGTTTAATTCATGAATGGCTGCTTCACCCAACAGTTCTTTGGTTTTTCAGCATTTTTGTGTATTTGAACCCTTTCCAACTATGGCTGTATGATGTTAGGATCCAACTTTTCACACTGAGGACAACTAAGGGACTCACATGCATCTATTACAGAAGGTTCAAATGCTCAGTGGTGTTTCAGAAGAAAAAACGATGCACTAAGAGCCAGGGGGTGAAAACTTTTGAACTGAATGAAGATATGTACATTTTTCTTATTTTGCTTAATTATCTTTTTTTTTTTTTTCATTTAGTACTGCCCTTCAGAAGCTATAGAAGATTTTTACATGTTTTCCAGAAAACAAAATAAGTTAAATTTACCCTAATCCTCAAATTCAAAAAGTTTTCAGCCCCCAGCTCTTAAAGCATTGTGTTTTCTTCTGGAGCATCAGTGAGCGTTTGAACCTTTTGTAAAAGTTGCATATGAGTCCCTCAGTTGTCTTCAGTGTAAAAAGATTGATCTCAAAATCATAATAGAAGTATAAATCGTACTCACCCCAAAGTTTGAAATAGTACTGTTCAATTTCTTCAAAAGAAAATAAGTTAGTTCTTTTCTTTAGATAGCTATTGTTTTATTTTTTTCTGTTTAAAATCATAATAATGATTATACAGAGATGCTTTTAGTCTTCTAGTGCCAATTTTTACCACTCTTTGCCTATGTGTTTTCTGACAATGAGACCATGAAATGACATTGTACATTAAAACGCCAAGCCATATCTGCAAATCTGACGAGAGAAAGAGCTGGTATTGTGTTCCTTTCATACTGAACAGATGGAAATCAGTGCCACTCAGCTGAGATAGTCCACAATGCAAAAAAGAAATGTTTAGTTGGATTTATTGTTGTCAAATAGAGGGTTTACCCGGATGCGTGGCCATATTGGCAATACTCGGATGTAAACAACAGCATGGATTGCACGGTTAATGTACTACTGAATATGTTGTTCTGCTAAATTATGCTGTCTAAACTACAGAAAAAACATGTGCAAGCTGCTAAATTATATGGAAAATGACTTAGTAAGCAGGAAAGGGTGCAATATTTTGACCAACTAAAGTTAATAGGTGGTAAAGTGGTAAACATTTTTAGCAAAAGTTTTCAAATCTGTCTCCTAAAGCTATTTAAGCTGTTTGCTAATTAAACCATTTTGCCAGCACTTATAAACAGTTCTTTTAACTTCCATAATAAGTAGTGTACTGGACATCTGGAGGATGATCTGCCTCTATACGTGACGCATCTTTCATGTTTTATACACATCCGTGTAAAGCTTACATGAGTGTGTGAAGTGTTGTGAGTGTTTCCGCCTGCAGTGGTTTACAAACGGCAAACTGCGCTATGACAGTCAAAACACTCTGAAGCTCCTTTTGCTAATATTTGGTAAAACTGCCAAATTTAGACTGTCGTCGTATAGAAAAAGTCTGTTTGCATGTTGTACAGGGTCAAATTGACTTGGACTTGTCTTGAAATAGAGTAGTGAATATATAAGCAGCCATTTCTACAGTCTTCAGTGTCACATGATCCTTTAGAAATCATACTAATATCTGATGCTGATGTTTTTTCAAGACTCTCAGATGAATAGAAAGTTCAAAATATCAGCATTTTTTAAAAATAGAAATATTTTGTAACATTATAAATGTCTTTACTGTCACTTTTGATCAATTTAATGCATCCATGCTGAGTAAAAGTATTTATTTGGAAAAAAAAACCAAAGCCCAAACTTTTGAATAGTATGCATGTGACAATTTTATAATATTTCAATTTGATTATGCTGCTTTATAAGATGTTTTTTTGGTCAAAATCTAATGCAGTATCACAAAATGTGTTGCAAAATTCCAAAATGCATTGCATTTGTGATTATGAATATGCTAACTTGAAAGTCAACCATATGCATAAATATGATGCCTCAATACAAAAGCCTAAGCTTTTTGAGATGCTGATCATTCTTAACCAGTGTCAACATGCAGCGTTCGAGTCAGAAATGTTTAGCTATGACACAGAACGGTACTTTTTCTGGGGTGGGACGTTTGTGCTAAGTGGGAAACTTAACATCCAGGTTCTACCGCAGCCAGCTGATGTTATTAGTTTGCAGCTGCTCTATCTGGAGAGGCACTAAAGTGGCTATAAACATGGACTAAAAGAGCTTCATGCAGACAGCAGTTAAGCTGGGTTTATTGAGGTTGTAAGACAGACCATGTCCATTAGCAACAGTATAAGTGACTCTAACAAAAACTCTGGGATGTATTCTGTTCCAGTCTTATATTTCCAGTAATGGAGGTGTGTTTCCTTTTCGGAGGTTTTTAACTATGGGTGGAAGTCACAAGTGAATTGACTTTGCAATTCGAAAACAAAACAAAACATCTGAAATTTCCTGTATGCACTCAGTGGAGAATGTTTTTGTAGTATGAAGCTAGATGGATTCATTATATGGCCTTTTTAAGGTTTGACAAAGATCTGTCTTGCTTTTTTAACTGAAGCGTGGCTGTATATGAGCTTTTATGACAACTTGGTTGGGATTTTGCGTAAAATGTCTGGGTTTTGGCCTGTTTTCCTATTGATGTGCTCTCTACTGTCCTCTCATGCATAGTTGCATTGCATTGACCATTCTTTGTAGATCCCAACTTCTTGCAAACCACAATTGGTCCATTATGGACAATCCCTGAATGCTATTGGTCAAATTGCTTTTCAGTCATTACCTTCAGCAAAAATGAAAACAGTAGGGGACATATGGTCTAGTTCTTGTCTAGCCTTGTCTTGTATAGACTTCAGATATCATATATTGTTGTTGTCCTGTAGAATAGTTATCATAAAGAAGAATATATTTGTTTGACTTTACTAGTGAAGGCTGTACATCTGTAGTGTGTTCTGGCTTTTATTTTGTTATTTCATTTAATGTGACCTTTTAATCATGTGACATGTAAGATTCAATATGGTTCTCTCTTTGGCCTTTTTGAACACTGCAAATTCACAATGACATCCATAATTGTGGAATAAGTAACTTTCATATTAGATTGAATCCTCTAAGGATTTTTTTGGATTATGCATCTGTTAACTCTTCACTCAGACTCTTTAAGAATGGTGAGTATCCTTAAATTCAATATTGAATTTTAATGTTTCGGATTGTTTCTTTTGACTATTGATACTTGTAAGTCAGAAGCCTGAATATAAATCAATCATTTTAGCATTTTATAGACAGATCATGTTGTTTATCCATAGTTTTTTCCCCTTTTCCATGATAATGCTATTTTATAGCAGCATAGCAACTCATAAAGTAACATTTTAGATGTTTATCAGTAGTTTTTTTTTTTTCAACCCAGTCTCAGAAAAATACGTACCTCTAGGTCATTTTTAGCAGTACCGTTTTTTCGTGCCTGCGCGTTTCACGGCAGTTTTAAAAAGAAATGTCCACTGAGTGGCGGTAAAACACAGGTTTAATACATGAACCCTGGCATGTATTTATTACCTTGATATAGGTACGTATTGCTGTGTTTTTATTATGTTGCATCAGGTACTTATTGCGGTGGTTCAGAATTCAAATATCCGGGGACCGTTGCTAAAAGTAAATGCTTTATTGTGTTGGAAATATATCCTACACCAAAGCTTCAGGACTTCAGTCCTTCAAGGTGTAGTGTGTTACCAATTGTTTTCTTGGCGATGGTCTAGCCCATTCCAGCCTTGTGTAGATCTACAATCTTGTCCCTGACATCCTTGGACAGCTCTTTGGTCTTAGCCATGCTGGAGAGTTTGGAATCTAGGTGATTGATTGCTTCTGTGGACAGGTGTCTTTTATACAGGTAACAAGCTGAGATTAGGAGCACTTGCTGATTGATAGGGGATCAAATACTTATTTCACTCATTAAAATGCAATTTATAACTTTTTTGAAATGTGTTGTTTTTCTGGAATTCAAATAAACCTATTATTAAAATTATAGACTGATCATTTCTTTGTCAGTGGGCAAACATACAAATCAGCAGGGGATCAAATATTTTTTTTCCCTTACTGTATACATAATTGCATTTAGTTGAAACACCTAAAATCGTATTTTTCACAAGCTTCATCAGCTTGAAGAATGTATGGGTTTTCCCTGTGGCTGGGTGTCGTTTGCCAATGTGTATGAGTACACTTGCATACTTCCACTGTTACTTAAACACAAGCGCTGGTGTGTAGCTATATCAGTGTCATGATCTGAACAGTGTGGGGAAATGTAGCCAAGGATGTTGTGGGGAGGAAAAGAGCTGAAAATGACAAATACACGGGTAGAGGCAAACCAACATAGAGTCATAACAGCTGAGAGGATGGTGTGGCCGATTGAGATCGGATTGCCTAAACCACAGAATGACAGTAATAGTCATATCCTCAGTCGACCGATCGGAGCTGGGCTTTTTTTGGAATGATTTAACGGGAGTCTCAGGCCTCGTGGTCATCCTGCACGATGAGATTTGTAAGGTCACTTCCTTCAGTAAAGCCAGAGGAGTCACTGTCTGACCAAACGCCGCCATAAATTATCGGCTTCCGCGTGTGTATATGCGGGAAAAGTGCATAACCTTGGGAGAAGTGGCTGATGTCATGGAGTGCAATCTTGAAATGCTCAGCAGTTGATGGGATGTGAATTTACTGCTGGTTGACTCGTCTAAACATGTTTCTAATAAACCACGACCTGCCACAATTGCTGTCATAAAATTTGTCATGTCACGTTGCTCCCTCTCGAATGTGAAGAGGTTAGTGGTCCTCTGTAAAACTTAATGGTCACGTCAGTCTCTTGTCCCCTAGTACCATGTAGTGAAAACTGAAACTTATTGGAATTGCATGAATGTTCCTTTTTTTGTGACTGTGATAAATGATTTTTTAAACGAAAAGGCTAAAATTGAAAACTCCCACCCACAAGCTGAATAAAAATTACGGTTATAGTGGTTCTTTCAGTGGGTAACCCCATATATGTTAAGTTTTTGATTAATGGTTTTAATTACTCAATCCCTGGTGGGTTCCTCGTGGAGTTCAGTCTTCAGTTACGTACTGGACCTGAACATTTAAAACTTTGAATTTTTTTTAAATCAAGTCTCTTATGCTCACCAAGGCTGTATTTATGAAGTAACATTACAATTAAAAATAACAGTTCTCTATTTTATTATATTATAAACTGTCATTTATTTCTGTGATGCAAAGCCGAATTTTCAGCATCTTCAGTCTTCAGTGTCACATGATCCTTCAGAAATCATTGTAATGTGCTTCTTATTATTATCAGTGTTGGAAACATTGCTGATAATGTGGTGATAATGTTTTTATGAAGTTCAGAAGAACAGCATTTATTTGAAATAGAACTCTTTTGTAATATTATTAGTTTTTACTGACAGTTTAAATCAATTTATTGCATTTCTTGAAGAATAGAAGTATTAATTTCTTTAAAAGTGTATAAATGATTGACCCCAAACTTGAACAGTGGCATATACAAACTCTCAATTCTAAGAAAAAAAGTCAGAATTGTGAGATTATATCTTGCAATTTTGACTTTATTTTCAGAATTGTGATTTATGTCTCGCAATTGTGACTTTATAACTTGGAATTGCGAGAAAAAAGTTTGTATCACACTATTCTTAGAAAAAAGTCAGAATTGCAAGATGTAAACTTGCAAAAAGTCTGAATTGTGAGAAGTCACAATTACCTTTTTTATTCATTACTCTAGTCTTCAGTGTCACATGATCCTTCAGAAATCATTCTAAATGTGCTGATTTTCTTCTTCAAGAAACATTTCATATTATTTTCAGTATTAAAAACTGCTTAATATTAATACTTAATATTTTTGTGAAAACTTTTTTCCTCCCTTTATTTGGAAGTTTGGAAGAATAGCATTTATTTGAAGTAAAAATATTTTGTAATATATACACTACCGGTCAAAAGTTTGGGGTCAGTAAGAGTTGTAATGTTTTTAAAGAAAGTCTCTTATGCTCATCAGTGCTGCATTTATTTAATCAAAAATATAGAAAAAAACTGTAATATTGCGAAATGTTATTACAATATAAAATAATGGTTTCTATTGTAATATACTTTAAAATTTAATTTATTCCTGTGATGCAAAGCTGAATTTTCATCAGCCATTACTTCAGTCTTAAGTGTCACATGATCCTTCAGAAATCATTCTAATATACTGATTTATTATAAGAATGATCTATATTGGATTATATATTGCAACAGTTGCCCTGCAAAGTATTTATTTAGAAATTGTGATATTTTTCCAGGATTCTTTGATGAATAAAAAGCTCAAAAGAACAGCATTTATTCAAAATATAAATATTTTCTAACAATGTAAGTATTTGCTATCACTTTTTATCAATTTAACACACCCTTGGTGAATAAAAGTGTTAATTTCTTTCAAAAAAAAAAAAAAAAAGAAGAAGAAGAAGAAAAATTTACTGACCCCAAACTTTTGACCGGTAGTGTATATATTTTTACTGCAGAAAGTATTTTTACTTGAACAGTGGCATATGTGCATCTTATTTTTGTCTAAATTAAACAAAGATATTTAGAAATGCATGAAGTACAGACACTTAAAAGTACAATATTCAATTTGCCTTGACTTTTGCGGCCTAAATTTGCATGCATTTCATTGCTAACTGCAGTGAAAATGACCATTTACGCAATGTTGCTTTGTTTCATTTACTATTGAGATGCCTTATATTGCTTCTAATATCGCAAGTATTGATTATACTTGAGATATTATGCTGTAAACTTTGCAACATATTAGCATCAAACTAAATTTAAGGAATAAATGTAAGCCTTCTGGAATAGAGTTTGTGTGCACTTTTGTGTTTTCAATTTAGTCAGTGCTTACTAAGAACACAAACACAATGAGTAAATGTACAATGCAACATGAACAAATCTTTTAAAGCTTAAACTGCACCATTTAGCTTTTAACAGCAAGTCCAGATGCTTGCTCTATTAGAAGAAATAAGAAGTGTTGCTTCCTTAAAGACCTTCCGAATAATTGTTTCCTCGTCTTTAATAGGACTGATGGTATTGTAAAAGGATGTTGTGATTTCTCTACCTAGGACACTGGGCCTCATTCCAGATGGCTTGCTGCTCCATATGATAAACAGATGCATGAGATGGCGTCTAGAAATGATCCGCATCTTTAATGCTTCTAGGCAGAATTACCCACGTAAACTAGTGATGCCAATGGAGTGCAGTGCATAAAGTCTCCAGTTCTTTTTCTGTCCTATTTGATGTGAGAAAAACAGCTGTTTTCCAGCTGAGAACACTTGGAATAAATAAACCGTCAATGATTTGTCAGCCTCAAAGCAAACGAACTGACTTCAGCATGTTTTCTGCACAAAATGGCTGTAAGAAAACAAGAAAGGTTTACGCTTAACCATTGGGGAAAAAAATCTGGCAATGCAACAGCGCTAAATAAGATTGCTTAAATCGTTTACTCACCTTTATGTCTCTCACAACCAGTATGATTTTCTTTCCTCCATGAAACACAAGTCGGGGAAGGTTTTCAGGGAATTATGACTCAGCTGTGTGAATCACTTTCTCTATTTTGTACCATCCGTCTACTTTTGTGTCATGCTGGTTTGGAAGGAGTAAATGGTGATGTAGTTTTTGTTTGAACTGTTCCTTTAAAATAAAATATACAAGGTCGTAAGTGTTATTTGCTTTTAAGACATGTTCCCTCTACTTAATGAATGGCAGGTTTTGTCCCCACCACTTTATGAAAACATTATTAAGTGTTGGTTTATTAATATTGAATTAGAACTCAGAATACTCAGATTTTACTACTAGATCAACAAGTCATGGTGGTGTTGGTTGGTTGATTGAGTAATTGATTATGGTATTGATCATGTATTTATCCACTGAGCTTCACAAAGACTGACAGTGGTGAATGTGATATTTAAAATATTTGAGCACTTCAACTGGTCAGCAAGAATGAATGTAAATGTAGCCAACAAAAGGCATTTAATGTGCTACTGAATTTGTAGTGTATTCTGACCTTTTTTTCTCTGATATCTCTCTGATATAAACTTGCAATTGTAAGTTATAGTCAAAATTGTTAAATGTAGATATAAACTTGCATTTGTGAGTTCTAAAGTCAGAATTGCGAGATCAACAATTGCACGTTTATATCTTCCAATTCTGACTTTTTTTCTCAGAATTGTAAGATATAAACTTGCATTTGCTTGTTATAATGTCAGAATTGCGCGTTTATATCTCAAAATTCAGATAAAATGTTCAGAATTGCGAGTTTGTGTAACGTAATTTTGAGAAATTTTGAGTTTCTCACAATCTCACAATTCTGACTTTATTTTTTAGAATTACCACTATTTTTTAGAATTGCAACTTTATTTCTCAGAATTGTGACTATTTTTTAGAATTGTGACTTTATTTCTCCGAATTGCAACTTAATTTTTTAGAATTGCGACTTTATTTCTCAGAATTGCAACTTAATTTTTTAGAATTGCGACTTTATTTCTCGGAATTGCAATTTTATTTTTTAGAATTAAGACTTTCTTTCTCAGAATTGTGGCTTTATTATTTAGAATTGCAACTTTATTTCTTAGAATTGCAATTTTTTTATTTCTTAGTATTGTGACTATTTCTCAGAATTTAGTTTATTTCTCAGAATTGCAACTTTATTTTTTAGAATTGCGACTTTCTTTCTCAGAATTGTGACTTTATTTCTCAGAATTGTTTGTTTCTCAGAATTGCAACTATTTTTTTTAGAATTTCTCAGAATTGGGACTCTATTTCCCAGAATTGTGAGTTTATTTCTCAGAATTGCAACTTAATTTTTAAAATTGGGACTTTATTTCTCAGAATTGCAACTTTATTTTTTTGGAATTGCAACTTTATTTCTTTAGAATTATGACTTTAATTCTTAGAATTGAATTTATTTCTCAGAATTGTGAGTATTTTTTAGAATTGCGACTTAATTTCTCAGAATTGTGACTTTATTTTTTAGAATTGCACCTTTATTTCTCAGAATTACAACTTTATTTTTTTAGAATTGTGACTTTATTTCTCAGAATTTAGTTTATTTCATAGAATTGCGACTTCATTTTTCAGAATTGGGACTCTATTTCCCAGAACTGTGAGTTTATTTCTTAGAATTGCAACTTTATTTTTCAGAATTGCAACTATTTTTAGATTTGTGACTTTATTTCTTAGAATTGTGAGTTTGTTTCTCAGAATTGCGACTTTATTTCTCAGAATTCAGTTTATTTCTCAGAACTGCGACTTTATTTCTTAGAATTGTGACCTTTTTTTACCAGAATTGTGAGTTTATTAGAATTGCAACTTTATTTTTTAGAACTGCAACTTTATTTCTTACAATTGTGACTTTATTTCTCAGAATTGTGACCATTTTTATAATTGTGACTTTTTTTACCAGAATTGTGACTTTATTTCTCAGAATTGTGACTTTATTTCTCAGCATTGTGAGTTTGTTTTGCAATTCTGACTTTATATCATGCAAAAGTCAGAATTGTGAGTTTGTATAAAGCAATTCTGAGGAAAAAAAAGTCAGATTTGCGAGAAGTTGCAATTACCTTTTTTATTTCTTATTCAGTGGCGAAAACAGGCTTTTATACTATTTATTAACTATTAAGAGTATAATTGAAAATTGAAAATGAGCTAGGTCTTTGCCATTTTTTGACTTTACACTCATTTTATGACTTACAGCTCATTCTCTGACAGTTTTGCTTCTAAAGTAGATTTATCTTGTTTTAAGGATATTATTATGTTTTTACCAGAAAATAATATGCTGATGAAGATTTTAATGATACTAGACTAACTTTGACACAGAGGCATAAAAGTTATTTTAAGCGTGTATTTATTCCTGGGGGTCATTAGGTGCATGTTTATTTGAAATTGCCCCAGTAATTGTAAAGTTTTTTTTTTTTTTTTTTGGTACAAATCCTTGATAAAAACATCTGACAACGTTTAGCTTGTCTCTCTCCCCTCTGTAGCATGCTTTGGAAAGGATCTGATACTTTCTCTTTTCTCTTGCTAACTATTTTACATCTAATTGCTCTTATGTTCCTAGAAAAACCACACAAACCACCTCTTTGGTTTCTAAGTGAGGTTTAAACATTGTAAGAGAGAGAAAGACAAAGAGCCTGGGTGTGTGCTTTCTGACACGCGTGTGCTCATGTTTAGTGTGTTAGCGGCACGTGCTTTGTGTATGCGTGTGTGTGGTGGGGGGTGAGGTGACTGCTCCTGCTGCTGCTCAGCATCTTGTTTGTCAGGCGTGGCTGGGGAATAGAGTGGGCAGAGCTTCAGCATTCCCCGCTGCAGAGGCAATACTTATAGCAGCCAGGAGTGACGCACATCATCCTCACTGGGGAGGATTAGACACTATCAAGCTTACCACACACAAGATGTCTGGACTTACAAAAGCCAGTGTCAAAAAGCAAATATCAAATCATACTTGGATCAGTACTTCAATTACAAAAAAGACTGTGATTGATAGTGTGTTTCTAAAAATTGCTTGGTTTATACTTTAAAGATTAACACAAAGTTGTTGTTTTTTTGTCTTAATTTATTTTGTATTTTATTTATTTGTCTGTGTATATATTAGCTGAAATAATTGGACTGCGTGGAACTATCTAAATGATAATTATTACCCCAACATTTTTTACTGGAAATGCCCTGTGAAATGCAACTAGGGTATGCAACTAGGGTAGCCCTGTGAAATGCAACTAGGGTAGTTCCCTTCCGAGGGAACTCGCAGTTCACTCTAGTCCGCTAGCATCCTCTAGAGGACGCAGCGTCTCATTCCCCTTTTCAGGGACCCATGGTTACATACATAACCTGAGATGTTCCCTTCTGAGAGATCTCGCACTGCGTCCTTTAGAGGACACTAGGGGACTAGAGGATGCAGTGTCTCGTTCCCGTTCTTCCATGATTTTCCTGTGTAATTGGGCTATATTAACACTGTTGGCGCGGGTTGAAGCGACCCCAATAATGTGATATTAAGCCCCTGGAATGCGAATTTTTCCAGGCGAAACCCCACAAAAAAACAGGTATTTTACTCCCTATAACATAATTTTTACCCTCTCCCTCTACCCGACCCTCTCTAAAATGCAATTGGGGTAGATTTGCAAGTACTGCTCACTGCAGAGCCAAATGGCCTCCAGCTCCACCTCTCTTGATGTCCAGCACCACCTCTGAGTGAACAAATGGGTGGAGTTAAGGTTAGGGATAGGGTTAGGTTGTGGTTAGGTGTCTATCTCCACCCATTACCTCCAGCAAGGGGGAGCTGGAGCTCCAGCTCCTCCCATATGGCTCTGCAGCGAGCACCCTCTCTAGATTTGGGTAGTTTTAAGTAACAATTTGAAGGGTTTTGTTGTCTCTGTACATCCGTGTTGCCAAGTCCACGGTTTTCCTTTGGAATTGGGCTACTTTAAAACTGTTGCCGTAGGTTGTTTTTCATGTGCGCGGGTTGAAGCGACTCCAATAATGTGTATTTTACCCCCTGGAATGCAAAGTTTACCGGAGGACCTCCACTAAAATGCAATTGGGGTAGTTTTGGGCTAGTTTTGAGTAGTAATTGGGCAGATTTTAAGTAACAATTTGAAGGGTTTTGTTGTCTCTGTACATCCGTGTTGCCAAGTCTACGGTTTTCCAGTGGAATTGGGCTACTTTAAAACTGTTGCTGTGGGTTGTTTTTCATGTCCGCGGGTTGAAGAGTCCCTAATAACGTGATGTTTAGCTTTTTGGATTGTGAATTTTACCAGGCAAACCACACCAGAACGTGTGTATTTTACTCCATGAAATGTGATTTTTACCAGAGGACCTTCACTAAAATGCAATTAGGGTAGTTTTGGGCTAGTTTTGAGTAGTAATTGGGCAGATTTTGTTGTCTCTGCACATCATTGTTGCCAAGTCCACGGTTTTCCTGCGGAATTGGGCTACTTTAAAACTGTTGCTGTGGGTTGTTTTTCATGTCCGCGGATTGAAGCGACCCCAATAATGTGACATTTAGCCCCTGGAATGCAAATTTTACCAGGCGAGCCTCACCAGAAACATGTATTTTACCCTCCGGAATGCAATTTTTACTGGTGGACCCCCTCTGAAATGCAACTGGGGTAGTTATGGGCTAGTTTTGAGTAGCAGTTGGGTGGGTTTTGTTGTCTCTGCACATCAGTCTTGCCAAGTCCATGGTTTTCCCACGGAATTGGACTACTTTAACACTGTTGCCGCAGGTTATTTTTATGTCCGAGGGTTGAAGCGACCTCAATAACGTGATTTTTAGCCCCTGGAATGCGAATTTTACCAGCCGAAACCCCACCAAAAATCATGTGTTTTACTCCCTAGAACATAATTTTTACTGGAGGACCCTCTCTAAAATGCAATTGGGGTAGTTTTGGGCTAGTTTTGAGTAGCAATTCGGTGGGTTTTGTTGTCTATGGACATCAGTGTTGCCAAGTCCAGGGTTTTCACTTGGGTTAAAGCGAACCTAATAACGTGATATTTATCCCCTAGAATGCGAATTTTACCAGGCGAACCATGCCAAAAAAATTGTATTTTATCCCCCGGATAAATCCCCCACAGAAACACAACTGAGGTAGTTTTGGGCTAGTTTTGAGTGGGTTTTATGCGAAAACCTGGCAACCCTGCTGCACATTTAAGCTGCATATAAAAGCTCATATTTAAACTGCAGTAAAAGTATTTTTTAACTGTTAAAAAATACACTATTCACCTTTAAGGTCACAAATCTGAGAGGAATTATGGATAAAAGCCATATTTTTTGGCAGAATAATATTTATAGTTATTAACCACCTGTTAAATATGTAAACCTTTCATGAACAGCTGCAATTTTTTTTTAACACCCTGCACTTTTTTTAACTGCACAAAGCTGCTACTGTTCTCATGTAGTACTTTTACTCTGAGCTCTGGAACTCAAGTCTCGAGTGGCTATTTTTAGCATGGAAAACATCCCTGAAGGGTACTACGCTTTTACAATTTTTCATTCATCTCCACCCTGTCAGCTTCAAGTGACCAACGGTTCCCATGACGTCACCTATGAGGGGCCAGCGGGTGCTGTGTATCTGCAATGCCACCAGTCTGCCAAGTAGTGTTGCTATTTTGAAAAGCATCTCATTGCATTGTTCCAGCCAGTTCTACGGATATCCAAATGTTGCTCCTCAGAGAACTGCTTGTCTTGTGTGTAACGTCTGTAAAACATCCCTAAAGTAACACCCCTTGCAAAAACGTTACACATTTTATCAGGCCATGCAAGATATAGATAAGTTTGTTTTGTCATCTGAAAACATTTGGAAAAATTTAGCATTACATCACTTGTTCACAAATGGATCCTCTGCAGTGAATGGGTGCCATCCAAATGAGAGTCCAAACAGCTGATAAAAACATCACAATAATCCAAAAGTAATCCACATGACTCCTGTACATCACTTAATGTCTCAAAGCGAAAAGCTGAATGTGTGTAAGAAACAAATCCAACATTAGGATGTTTTTAATTTCAGTGCAAAAATTTGTCTCAACTAAATTAGGGGAGAAATACACTCATATAAAAAAAAAACGGCCCTGAACAGTTCTAAACAAATATGTTGGTGGATTTTGATGTGACAGGACAACAGAAGATGGACTTTTTCACTGGATGAATCATTATTATGGATTATTATGGATATATGGACTCATACATTGTCCAAAAGTAATGATTTCAAGTTAAAACACCTAAATGATGGATTTGTTTTGTACAAACCTGCAGCTTTTCACTTCACAAAAGGTTAAATGATAGACTAGAGTGGCATGGATTACTTATGGATTATTGTGATGTCTTTACCAGCTATTTGGACTCACATTCTGATGGCACCCATTCACTGCAAGAGGATTCATTGGTGAGCAAGTGATGCAATGCAATTTTGTCCCAAATCTGTACAGATGAAGAAGCTCCTCTACATCTTGGATGGACTGAGGTTGAGTAAATTATCAGCAAAGTGAAGAAAAATGAGTTAACTTCATATATCATGCCCATATTTTTGTGGATGAGAACATCATAAGCTGACCTTATAAATCAAAAGTCATTGGGGAACCTATTGCTTGAGTTTTATCCAAACTTTAAGATATCCTCACCAATTTCTCGAGGACCAAAACACTTGAAAAAAATAACCATATTTTTTGAAAACATAAAGGCGTTGTAGGAAAAGAAGTACCACACAGTCTGACCCAACCCAACAATGACTCAATCACTTTGTTCAAATCAAGGAAGTGTTTTTCAGTTTTCAGGCTTTTATTGCCATAAAGCTAGTCTTTTTTCCAGCCCGATGTGTTCTGCCATTAAACTAGTTAACTCTATATTTTACTGCCTCTACACGGTTGAAAAGTAAGAACTGGAGAGGGAGGAGATGGTTGAGATGTTTGTAGTGTGATTTAAGGTAGCTCTGAGATGACCTAAGATCAGTTTCTGTTTATTCTGGATTGTCTCATGGTGAGGGCTGGCGGCCACCCACATGTGTGACAGATTTAGTTTGAGCTTGTAGGAATCTCTCAAATATGAGGCGAGAAACGCCATTACCAGAGGTGTGGCTCTCATCCATGGCCAGATTTTCAATTAGACATTCACATTATTGACTGTGACTGGACACTCTGCACCATTGCTGGTAAAATACAGTAAAAAAGAATGTACTTTAAAGACTCTTATTTTAAAAAAATACATTTTCAGTCACTGTAGACAGGGTAGATAATGCATAATTTTTTGCAAATGAAAAAAATGCTGAGAAGGACTGATGCACAGTCTCTTCCATGGGTCCAATTCTCTCTCACGGTGTTTTGGTGAATTGGTGACTAATTCATATTTTCATATGATTGCTTACGCCCCACTGATGGTGAAAGGAGTGGACTTTCATGCTTGATTTTACTTCCTAAAAATTATAAGTTTCCTCATGAATCACATTGTACTAATTCAGAAGAAATCTCCACCCCAAAATAATTATGTTTTCACATAAGATCGGGTTGTATGGTTGGTTCTATGTTATAATAAACACAACACAGTTTTGTGTCACTTGGAATTGTTTTAAAAAGATATATTTTAGTATTTTAGGCAATTAACATTAAACTTAAAACCCATTGAGACTGTGTACAGTATCTTTAATCTTCATTTGCCAATCAGTACATAACGTCCATCCTAGTTCCTTAGTCACTGAAACTCTTATTTTAGTCTTAGCAAAACACAAATGGGATATTTTTCATATTTAAACAACCTGCTTCATTAAAATCTGGCTTTAGAGTTGCGTATTGTAACTGGAGGATGCCACATGGAGGGCGGCCTTTGGAGTGTGAAAAACTGACTAATGGACTGAAGAGTTTCCTGGACGTAGTTTAGTGAAATCGACCACAATATAAAAAAAAGGAAAACTGGCCTGACCCCCAGAGTCACATTTAGGCTCTCAGTGAATTATTTTCTGGAGTCCAGTTCCAAATTCCCACATTGGCTGCTAATATTTTACCAGTGTTTATCAGAACTGAACTATAGCTGATCCCATTTGAAGGGCATTCTAAATAAAGTCTTGGAAATGAATTTAGAAGAACTTTACTATTTGGCAGAGGCCTTTGGCTGAGAGGCTGGGATATTTTAACTTCATACTGGAACAAATCCATTAGAAAAGTTAGACAAATAAGACATTATGGTTTTAGAGGTGAATTTGTTCCTTAACAGATTCATTGACACATTTGTTATTATTATTTTGGATTTTATGCAAATGTAAAAAAAGATTTTGCTAATTAGTTTTCGCTTTTTTGTATGGTTTATTAAGGAAAGTTTTCCTGTGTTGACAACATGCTAACATATAGATGATCTCAGGATCAGCAGACATTGACTCAAAGGCACTCCAGTCAATCAAAACTCCAGTTTTGATTTCATAGGCTCTTTAATTCTGTTGCAGCTCGTGTTGATTAAACTTTGCTCGGTTGAGGGTACTAAAGGTCATAAAGTTTCTTTGTTCTCTTTCTTTCAGTGAAATAATGCATTGGCACAAACCTACTTGGCAAATCTACAGTGTGTTCAACTTTACTTGAATTTCTTCATACTCCCCATGTACAGTAGGTCAGTAAACATCAGTACTCTGTGGATTTAGAAGTTTAATAAGTTCAGAATGGTCACTGCTTGTCCTAATGCAATACTTTCAACTTGACCTTCCATTTAAATTTTTACGAATGCAAAAGAAAGTATTATCAGGTACCATTTTTTTGCATTTCTGCATTTTTCTGGAAGAGAGTGGGGTATAGGATGGGGAAAGGTCCACGAGGCAGGATTCAAACTCTGGACCCCGAAGCACAATTGCGCCATAGCTATCGGCGCCGACATCAGGTACCAATTTTTTTAACTTCATTCTGACTACCAACAGTCAAAAATAGATTTTTATTTTTATTTGTGAGAAGATAACTGTTGAAACAACTGCAAACTGTTTCACATTAAAAAAAAATTATATTAAAGATAATCTCTAAAATAGTAGCCTATTAGTAAAACAAAGTCTATACATTGTGGAGTATGCAGTGAAAAGCATGCTGCTGTTCAACTGCCAAAATAAACCTAATTTTGAGACTGCTTCTAAATATACAGTTAGCAATAATCAATATTTTCACCATTTCAACTTCTTGACTCATTATTTGCTTGTACTACCAAAAGTTTGGTCAATTTGAGTATAAAATTGTATTCATTTATTTCTGAGATGGAATCTGAAACAACTGCATACTGTTTCACATTTGATTTATTTATTTATGAAAAAAAATGTAAAATAGTAGTACATGTAGCATGACAGCTTTACATTGCATACTGCTTTCCATAACTCAATGCACTGAACTTGCAATATTGAAAGACAAATGCAACAAAAACCTTATCAGCCAGAATGTCTCTTATTTTCGTCAAAAAAGGAGACAAAATATTATATTTGCACTTGATTTGGTCAGTTTCATGGATGCGCAGACATATCGGCGATACTCGGATATAAACAACGTACTACTGAATATGTTTTTCTGCTAATTTATTCTGTCTAAACTACGAAAAAAACGTGTGGAAGCTGCTAAATCATATAGAGAAGGACTTAAGCAGTAAGCAGGAAAGGGGTTAAAAAGTTAATTGGTGGTAAAGATAAGTACAAGCAGTAATAATTAAGATATTAGCCTAATATTTCACCTACCTGAGCGGAAAGGATAAGAACAAACTCAAATGTTGTCAAGATTCTTGACCTGGAAATCCTGGTTCAGTTTGGCCAACCACAAACGCCTTTTGTTCCTCAGACAGTTTTTTTGCACTCTTCTCCTTTGATTTGTTATAACTTTTGGCAGTCTGTAGTATTCCAAATGTTTTTCCCGATCTGATCGATTAGTACAGCCCAAAACATGACCATAAGTGACCATTTTAAGCAGCAATAATCAGCAAAATATGTGAGTTTTGTTCAGTTGCATTGTTTTCGTTCAGTGCTGCCAATATGGCTGACTGGTGACGCGTCGTGAAAACACTCTATTTGACTGCTGTACACATACTATGCAAGCATTTATATATGCGGTTGCCAAATATCAAGAGTTCAAATTCTCAAATCAGAGCTTCTCTGTTAAAAGGATACATTTTCTGCCAGTGTTTTGCAAAATTTCTGGAATGGAAAAAGAAATTCTCAAATGACAACAAGCATTACAATTATCATTTTAGAGCAAAAAAAATTTTTTTTATTAGTTTATCCATTATACAGCATAACAAAAATGTGACTAGGATTTTAACCTAAGCTCTAACCAGCATTCTAGAGATCCATTTCCAATATGACAGAGGTGTTGTAGACATATGTGAATGCGGATGTCATTTTTATGGATCGTATCTATTTCACATTTGTCTCTGTTTGCCCATATCTGTTACTAGTGGACAGCAGAAGACACAATCATCAGTCGAAGTGCACAATACCCAGTTGTGCTGCCATGTTTCTGGCAAATCACTCAAGTAAATGTTGTGAAACTTTGTTCCAGGCTAGCTGCCCGTCCCTTGGTTTTTACTGGGGGGTTGTGTTGGATTAAGTCAGAAACTGTGGTTTTGCATTTGGATGGGCAGCCGGTGGGGCAGTTTAGTGATGAGTCGTGGCAGAGGGATCGTTTTTAAAGAGACCGGGAAGAAATAAGGTCTGAATCAAGCTAACCCTCCCATAGCGACTTATGAAACGGATCAAAGCGATGAGTCATTCATTTCCTCTCTGGATAATTTTTCACTCCCTCATTCTCAGGGGTGTGTTTGAGGAGTTTTTGTAGTATTAAAAGGCCATTTGCTGGACCCGCTCGCTTTGAGAAGTATTATGAATGCAATATGCTGTACTTGAGGTGTTCGGCCAAACATTGCATGACTTTGTGCTTGGCCTGGAACTCGTCTTGCTATAGACATGCATGATACCTCAAATCTTACAGCCTGTTTAGGAGAATGTTGGGTAAAGCATGACCGACTGGGTGAGTTTGATATCTGATTCTCAGAGCAGGGCAGGCATAAACTGTAAAACTGTGAGTGTCTCTGCCAACAGAAACAGTCTGAAGTCTCTTGCCAGCAGAACAGTTTTATAGGCCTCCTCTCTAGGTTAAATTCTGCTGCTTGGGAGGACGTGAGAATTTGCACCTACATTTTTTTTTTTTTTGGTTGATTTTGTAGTTGAAATATCACTATGAGAATATCTCGATGTTACTAGTAGTACTAGTAGTTCTCACTCACACACAGATTTTTATATTAGAAATCAAGTGGTAACACAATACAGACCTTTTTTGTTTTTTAAATATTACCATAGGCCCAATAATACGTAAAATCATTAATGTGGCATAGGCTTGGAAAGAAATTTAGGTTACTAAATGTCTCTTGACCCGAAAGTCAATAATTCACTTCACAAAGCATATTGTGGTCAGTACAAACCAAGTTTATACTGGCTAAAGTTAACCCCTATTTAATGTAGTCTGGGTCATGTTTTCTTTGATTTTGAGTAGTTTTGTTCATGGTTTTAGAGGAGAAGAGCATGTCAGATGAATATACACCCGAAACCGAGGAGATTGATTGGCCTTCAACGTCACCAACAAATCTAAGATATGGAAAGTGTTTTCTCCTCCTGTTAGCCTATTGATTAGCAAATAAAAATGTATACATTTATAATATACATTTTTTTACAAGTGCTATTTTTGGGTCATGTCTCACCAGTTAAATGTATTAGTTTTAAACTGAATAGCCCTAACTGTGTGCAAAATTATTAGCAACACAGACTAAGAACATTTCAGTTTTTTAAATGTCTGTTTAAAAAACAAAACTGAACTTTTTCTAAACTCAAATTTTAGTGCTCTCAGCTGACAATAATTCAACATGTTGTGGTCGGCTCAAACCATATTTATCCTTGCTGAAGTGAACCCATATTTAGTGTAGTCTAGGTCAGGTTTTCTTTTAATTTGCACAGATTTGTTCTTCGTTTTCAAGGGCATGTCATGCCACCTGTCCAAGTTGACATTATTTTTGTTATTTATGCATGATTATATGGTTAGGTGTATGTTATTATTTACTGATTTAACACTGATTTTAGGTCTTAACAGTTGAGAATATCCAACCAAACTGGCTGCAAAATATTGTTTATGTATTGCACTAGATACAGTTGAAGTCAAAAGTTTACATACAACTTGTAGAATCTGCTAAATGTTAATTATTTTACCAAAATAAGAGGGATCATACAAAATTCATGCCATTTATTATTTACAGTACTGACCTGAATAAGATATTTCACATGAAAGTTTACATATAGTCCACAAGAGAAAATAATAGTTGAATTTATAAAAATGACCCCATTCAAAAGATTACATACACTTGATTTTTTTTAATACTGTGTAGTTACCTGAATGATCCACAGCTGTTTCATTTTTGTTTGTTTAGTGATAGCTGTTCATGAGTCCCTTGTTTGTCCTGAACAGTTAAACTGCCAGCTGTTCTTCAGAAGAAATCCTTTGGTTTTTCAGCATTTTTGTGTATTTGAACCCTTTCTAACAATGACTGTATGATTTTAAGATCCATCTTTTCACTCTGAGGACAACTGAGGGACTGTAACTATTACAGAAGGTTCAAACACTGATGCATTAAATGCATAAACTTTTGGACAGATTAAATATGTGCACATTTTTCCTATTTTGCTAAAAGGTTATTTTTTTAATTTAGTAATCCCCTTCAGAAGCTACAGAAGTTACTTTTATGTTTCCCAGAAGACAAAATAAATTAAATTTACTCTAATCTTCAAATTAGATTTATTTATTTTGTCTATAGTTTTTCATCTTCATGTTATTTTTAGTTGTTTAACCAAGTTGAACTAAATGAAAATGTGAAATGTTTCTGTGGTTTTAGTTTGTTAACTGCAACAACCCTAGTATGTACAAGTTTTATTATTAGTTTACATGAAAATTTGGCTCTCATTACATCTCTCTCTATGATAGAACAAACAAAATATCCCTGTAAAAAAGAAACAATATTCAGCGCTTGTTTAGAGAAGCAGTGCATAGGAGCAGTGTTTGCCATTTAAACATTAGCACTGGCACAGTTCGAAAGAAATCTGATATTTGTTTAATCCGTCATGCTTTCACAGTTATCACTCTAGGTACGCTTATTAGAATAGTTTATTTTCTCTAGATGTGGTCCTTGTTTTGCATTTAGGAACAGTGCTTGTTGAACAGAGCTGTGAAGGTATAAAAAATATAGATCTATTTTCTATCATCTGAAGAAATGAAAAGCATCCACCATTGCTCGACAGATTTAATTTGAGGTAACAAAAACATTCCAAGCGCTTCTTGGCAACCAAGTCACATTCACTGCATAAATGTATGTTTATTCAACAGCCCCCTTGAGGCAAAATTGACTGATTAAGATAGTGATGAAATATTTTATGTCTTTAAAATAAATGTGCACTACTATCTGGGTCAGGCATTTCTGTTTCTTTGCACTAAAACAAGCTTCTATACGAGGTTTCGCCATAATCTCAGCATGCTTAGAAAGAAGATGAGGTGAGATCATCAAGAGCAAACGATTTTCCCAGGAGATATTAATCCAGACTTTGGTGTCCTTAAACGTTCTGAGCGCCAACTACTATAAATCCGCATTCATAAAAGCACAACGAAAGAAACCAGAAAAAATGATGCTCTCTTGCCAATGAAGAAACCACACAAGTCCTGCTTCATGCTGGAATTTAAGCATACCTTGGCAGGACAGTTGCTAATAGAGCCTGGCCCCCTCAACACATAGCAGCCCCCTCTGTTCTGGCTTTGCACTCTTCACCGTACTCGAGAGACGCCAATGTAAGCGCACATAAATACGACGGCCCTCTGATTGCGGCTTGGGCCCAACGTTGAGCTGAAACATGTTGTGTAGCTAATCCTCCTCTCTAAATTATAGCGCTGGCATGCTTGTGCTATTAGCCAGGCCTGATGACAGCTGGGAATGTGACAGCATTTCAGGTTAATGTTCCAGACGCCCGTGTCACATTGGTGGGATGGCGAGCGTCGCTGAATGACAAAGAGCAGGGGGGCTGGGGATGAGACTTAGCGAGTCGTCACTGGCTGTTTTTGGCACGTATCTGTCAGCTTTCATGTTGCTGCGGCTCACTGACACGGTTGTAGCAGAGCATAGGAGATATTCTGGGAAGTCTGCTGGTTTGTGTAAAAGCATATGTGACCCGGGAAAACAAAAGAGTCATAAGGTTCATTTTTGGAAAGTGAAAATACCTTTATACATTTGAAAGCTGAATAAATTAGCTATTCATTAATGTATGCTTTGTTAGGATTGGGCAATATTTGAAAATCTGGATTCTGAGGGTGCTCAAAAAATCGAAATATTGAGGAAATGACCTTTAAAGTTATCCAAATGCATATTACTAATTTAAAAAAAAAAAAGCTTTGATATATTTACGGTAGGAAATGTACAACATACCTTCATGGAACATAATCTTTACTTAATATACTAATGATTTTTGGCATAAAAGAAAAATTAATCATTTTCACCCATACAGTGTATTGTTGGCTACAATGATGGAGTAAAATGTTAAAAGGTTAGTTTACCCAAAAATGAAAATTCTGTCATTAATTGCTCAAGTTAAGATATTTTGTTGAAATCTGAGAGCTATCTGACCCTACACAGACAGCAATGCAACTTAAATGGTAGTAAGGACATTGTTAAAACAGTCCACGTGACATCAGTTTTTCAACCTTAATTATGTGAAAAACTTCTTTGTGTGCAAAGAAAACAAAATTTTATTGACAAATTTCTTCTCTTTTGTATACAAAGTGATGAGGATTTGGTTTTCAAGCACTAAAAATGAGTAATATTCAACAATCAGGACATGGAGCATAATTGAGATCCCCTTATTTCAGAGACTGAACAATGTATGGCCTTGAAAATGAAGATTTTGAAAGAAAAGTTTATTAAGAACTAGAATCTAAAATCAAATTGCAATATCTTTAAAACTTCTTGAGTTGTAGGCACGCAATCTTTGGAAAAAGAATATTTATGGCACTCAGACAGGTATGTTTAATGCAGTTATCTTGACGGAAGGAAACGAGATGCATCTTTAGTTTTAACATTATTTGTTCTTCAGACATTCCTCTTCTAAAGTGAACCACATTTGGTTTTTGACCACTGAAAATGTGTACAATTTAAAAGAGAAGTTCACTTCCAGAAGAAAAATTTACAGACATTGTACTCACCCAATGTCATCCAAGATGTTTGTCTTTTTTCTTCAGTCGTAAAGAAATTATGATTTTTGAAGAAAATAAGATGGGAGTTTTTCGACACACTCTAACTGTCTTGAAGTGGAAAAAACAGAGCTCAGGCAGAGCAAGAAAAGACGATCATTTGAAGTTAAAAAGTATATAAATTGTAAAAAATATAATAATAATAATTATGTAATAACCAATTTTGCCACTATATAAGCCTTCTTCCTCGGCTGGGATCGTTTATAATCGCATTTGGGATTGTTTAAAGCCGCATTTAAACTGCATTTTGGACATTCAGACTTGGGGCACTATAGAAGTCCACTATATGGAGAAAAATCCTGCAAATGTTTTCCTCAAAAAACATAATTTCTTTATGATTGAATAAAGAAAGACATGAACATCTTGGATGACAAGGGTGTGAGTACGTTATCTGTAATCTTTTGTTCTGGAAATGAGCTTCTCCTTTGATTTACTCCTGGAGCCATATTTAAAATTCCAATATCTCTGGAACCGAATCATATAGGGCCTTAAAAATGAGAATGCCAAAAGGAAAGTTTGTTAAGACCCAATATCTAAAAGGACATTAAGATATATTTAATACTTCTTGAGTTACAGCCATGCAAACTTTGGAGAAAAAACTTGAAAAGTGCCGTTTCCCTATTTTTGAATGGTCACCAGTGGCATATAATGCAACAAAGATTTTACTAACAGACCAGTCTCTGTGTAAAAATAACATTATGATGCTGCCAGCTTTCTGAAGTCACTTTTACCTGCTTGTAATTTGACTTTGAACCCCCCTTCTACAAAATAGTGGATTACTCTGCAAATTTTCATCCATGACATTTAATATTTTGGCTTTCTTCATACAAGTCTGTCTTTCTTCAGTAAATATTAGCAAAATCCAAAATTTGACATATGGATTTCTAGTTGAGTTGACACAGGGCCACAATTCATTCTTAGTGTTACTGCATCAGTATTGAAATGTCATGCATATAACAGAGCCCCTGGGCTTAATGTGAAGTTCTCCGAGTCATCTTTATCTGAACGTTCAGAAAAAATAAATTCCGTCTGTCAGTGAAAAGAAAGGGAATTCATCCAGTCTAAACATCTTTCTTGGTGTGGGTGATAAATTCAGAGCGGTGTAACTGCCCTCAGTTAAATAACTGACGTGGGCCAACTTTTCCAGACAAAAACACTCTGAGCAACTGTGGATATGGAATAAAGATAGTAGCCATCTGGACAGAGTTCAGAAATTAGAACGTGTAACCAGCAAAACTTCCCAAACCAAACACTGATCTTTAGGAGTGTTGGACACAAGTCTGTTCATTATCTCAGCTCTTGAGTTCATACTTACCTACTGCTCTTCCACAAACAGAGCTTAATGAAGCATTCCTTAATGAATATATGTGAACCTGATCAGCATGTGTGCAATACATTTATACACCTTAAAACTCATTTGCTTCACAGAGAAGCTCCAATGTTTATGGTCACAGTCATTCTAACACCAATGGACGGCCTTGTGACGGATGCCAAACATTTGGAGTGGTTTAACCATCCAAGCTAGAATAACTAATGCGATGCCTATCCAATTCTAACAGAGTGTCTTGGATAGGCCTTATTCCAGATAAGCAGCCAAGATAATGGAACACGTTGTTCAGTTCCAGTAAGACTTGAAAAATCTATTGTGACTTGAAAGACTTTGTGGGATTATCAGAGAAAAATAAAATGTTTACAGTTGAGGTCAAAAGTTTACATACACCTTGCAGAATCTGCTAAATGTTAATTATTTTACCAAAATGAGAGGGATCTGTAACAAGCGGGGTCTGGAGACTGACGTGTGGATCCATATGCAAGCTTTATTAAACAGATCGTGGTTGACAGGCAGGGTCGAAATCACCAGCAAACAGGAACAAACAAGCTAATCCGAAAGAGTAGTCCAAATAACGGGCGAGAAGGTCAAAATCCAAAAGAGCAGTCCAAAGTGATAAATGACAAAACTATGAAACCAGGAAAGCTAAGACTATGACTAAGAAACTGAACTGAACTGAACTGAGACAAGGCTAGGAAAAAAACAAAGGAACTAGGACAAGGATGAACGCTAAGGCAAAACACTAAACAATGATCAGTACACACAGAGGGGGAAGGGAAGACTTTATACCAAACACTAGGGGTCACATGACAAAACTAACCAATGGGGAACGGACACATGGAACAGGGAACCAATGGGAGCAGGACACATACAGACAAGAGTAAAGCATGGTGGGTTGAGGTGACACAGCATAAACAGAAGGTGTTTCTCAATGTCAAGGATACGTCCTTGGCAGGACTGGTCCTTCCAAGTCACTTCCTTCAGAGGCTAGGCGAGGCTCCTCTTAAGCATTCGGAGAACACATAAATGGAACAGGCTAGCAAGTGCACGTTATTGCGTCATTACCTCAGTGAAAGGTCTGCTCTTATCATTTATTTAAAAATAATTACATCCATTACGTCAAATTGACCCTGCACTGTTTAAACACACTTGACAGTCAAAAAATCAATATGATTAAAAAGGAGTTTATTGATTTAAAAACGATTATATTGCCTGAGTGAACAGAACTGCGTCCATAGCAACGCTCTGTTTTTCATGGCAACCATGTGCCGTATACTTCGCGGTTGTCTGTTATCAAGAAATAACAGACCGGAATTCAACCAAGCCATTGTAATAATATTTGATATTGAAAAATATTTATAATTTAACAACTATTTGTTAAAGACTTGTCCTATCTCACAAACAAGTTTATTTTTTAATTTCCCCAACTACACTATTTTTACCCTATTGAGCAAAATGATCCCTTCATTCCCTTCATGACTCCGCTAACGTCCGACATTTGTATTTTTGAACAAGATAGCAAAGCTGCGCGCATAGGATTGTGGGTGATTTTAGAGCGCGAAGAGCGCGAAGGCTACATTTATGCATCCTTTCCTGTGTATGGGATATTTTTCGAACGAAGGACGCAGTCCTTGGTTGAAACTCCGAGGATCCTCGACATTGGAACAGTCCTTCGACGGATGTCGATGACGTAGCATCCTCGAAATTCTGGCTTCCGAGGATCCTTCCTTGACATTGAGAAACGCCTAGAGTCCGGGATGGAGTGCCCTCTACTGGAGATGACGGGCACTCCAGCTGGTGATTGTGACAGGATCATACAAAATGCATGTTTTTTTTTTATTTAGTACTGATCTGAATAAGATATTTCAGATAAAAGATGTTTACATATTGTCCACAAGAGAAAATAATAGTTTAATTTATAAAAATGACCCCGTTTACATACGCTTGATTTTTAATACCGTGTTTTTACTTGAATGATCCATTTTTTCAGTGATTTCAGTCCCTTGTTTGTCTAGAACAGTTAAACTGCCCGATGTTCTTCAGAAAGATCCTTCAGGTCCCACAGATTCATTGTTTTTTTCAGTATTTTTGTGTATTTGAACCCTTTCCGACAATGACTGTATGACTTAGAGATCCATCTTTTCACATCGAGGACAACTGAGGGACTCATATGCAACTATTACAAAAGCTTCAAACACTCACTGATGCTTCAGAAGGAAACATGATGTATTAAGAGCCAAGGGGTGAAAACTTTTGAACAGAATGAAGATGTGTACATTTTTCTTATTTTGCCTAAATATCATATTTTTTAATTTAGTACTGACCTTCAGAAGCTACAGAAGATACTTATATTTTCTGTACAAAATAAGTTAAATTTACCCTGATCTTACAAAAAAAAAGTTTTCACCCCCCGTCTCTTAGTCTCAGCCTCAGATGCATATGGTACACTGGAAACACTTCAGGAATGTCGAAGTCGTCATCTGATTAGTTGAATTTGAATGGATTTCCGGGAGACGCGAGTGTCGCATTTATTTCCGGGAAACAAAGCGCAGACTGATTTACTTGGTGTTTTGTTAAAATGTGCTTATGCAGAAGCCATTGTTGTTATATACATTTGCGACGTTCGCGAACAAATTACTGACTTGTTCTCCCTCTTATTTACCTTTCATTGCTGGTTATTTCAATGACTGACTTGTTGCATGCCAATGTTGTTGTAGGGGCATTTCCACGCACCGAAACGTGATGCTGAACGAAACAAACTGTGATTGGTTGTTTGATATGTCGGTCAAACGGCCTTATGGGCGGGCCTTGGCCAATGAAAGCTGCCATGAATTCCAGATCTTCAGCCGTCAGTCTGAAGGTCTGACTACGCGAGACCCGTCTCTTAATGCATCATATTTCCTTCTGAAGCATCAGAGAGTGTTTGACCCTTCTGTAATTGTTGCATATGAGTCCCTCAGTTGTCCTCAGTGTGAAAAGATAGATCTCAAAATCATAGTCATTTTCGGAAAGGGTTCAGAGGGCAGTTTAACTGTTCAGGTAATGACACAGTATTAAGAACCAAGCGTATGTAAACTTTTAAGCAGGGTATTTTTTTATAAATTCATCTACTATTTTCTGTTGTGAACTATATGTAAACGTCATGCATTTTGTATGATCCCTTGTATTTTGGTAAAATAATTAACATTTTGCAGATTTTGCAAGGTGTATGTAAACATTTGACTTTAACTGTATATATATATATATATATATATATATATATTTCATACCATTTGCTAAATGACAAATAGCTGCTTTCCATTCAACTGTAAAAAAATGTGTTCATTCACTGTATTTTTTTTTTTTTTTTTTTTGTCTCTTGGGTGGAATGAATGAGGTGTAGACAGTTTTAAATGTGAAAATGTTTTCCGGAGGTGCGAGTGTAGGTGAGCGAGCTCAAGGAGTGCAGGTGCAGTCCTGGTGAATGTTTGCCACGTTGATTGATGTTGCGTCGGTGTGCGTGTGTGAAGTGTCAGTCGTGGGTTTCACTGGGGGTTGTCAAGTGTTGTTGTCAAAGTTATAGGCAGCCAGTCTAGTATAGAGGAAATGAAATCATATATAAGTGGCGCAGTGGAGCAGTCACCCAACTGAAGTGCTGGTTCTACTTTGGTCAATAAGGAGCAGCTGTGGTCTGATGAACATGAGCCTGTGTTTTGGTGGTTACCCAGGGTGAAGTTAATGCATGCTCAGAGGACTGCCTCACAGTCTCTTTAGATTAAATCACAGTTGGGCTGTTTAGTGTTTAAGCAGGGTACTACAAATCTAAAGGAAAGTTTTGGGATTTTTGTTGATTTTTCAACATTTAAACTACATATTTCAGTGCATTTTTTCTGATTGTCTGTATTTATGTTTGTTATTCACCTTTTTCTTCAGCATGGAAGTAGGCCTATGAACGAGAATTCTGGTTCATTATCCACCATAGGCAATAGAGTTTGCACTAACGTCACAATTTGGTCAGTTAGTTGGATGCACGGCCATATTGGTGATACTCGGATGTAAACAACAGCATGGATTGCACGGTTAATATACTACTGAATACATTATTCTGCTAATTTATGCTGTCTAAACCATGGAAAAAACATGTGAAAGCTGCTAAAACATATAGAGAATGACTTAGTAAGCAGGAAACTGAGTAGTATTTTGACAAACCAAAGTTAATAGGTGGTAAATATATGTAAAAGCAGTATTAATTAAGATATTAGACTAGCATTTCACCTACTTGACCGGAAATTATAAAAACAAACACGAATGTTGTCAAGACTGTTGCCCAAATGCTGGTTCAGTTTGGCCAACCACAAACGCATTTTGTTTCTTAGACAGTTTTTGCACTCTTTTGCTTGATTTTGTATAACTTTTTGGCAGTCTATAGTAGCCTACTCCAAATGTTTTTCCCGTTCCGACCGATTAGTACAGCCCAAAACATGAGAATAATTGACCATTTTCAGCAGCAATAATCAGCAAAAGTATGCACGTTTTGTTTGGTTCAGTGGCATTGTTTACATTTAGTGCCAGAGATATGGCCAATTGATTCAGTTATTAAAAAAAGAAAGCATGCGTTGTTGGCAATACAGTTGGTTAGAGAGAAAATGGAAAAGTAGGTGTAATGTCATTCAAATGAGAAAGTCATTTCTTCGATCAAAGATTCAAACAAACATTGATTTCTTTGAAAAATAATATTAACCAATGAATCATTGACAATAAGGAACACGTGTTAAGAAGGTTTTGCTTTCATGTTGAGTTTAAATCAGAAACAAAGCTTGGTTATACATAAGAGACTTGAGACATTAAGCAATTTTAAGTACTGTGTTTTCTTTGTGACCGCATTCATTGCGATCACTGGCTTGTGGCAGTATTGGGAGAGCCTCCTTGTGTATTTGCATGTAGTGTGTGTTAGCTGACGCCGAATTGTACAATGTGAGATCAGCTGTTAGTGATTATGTTTGGCAGTCTTCTTAGTGCACTACAAAAGTAGTTTCCCTCCAAACTCAGAAACTGTCTGCAATCACGTGTACATTGTGATTTTTAGAAGAAATATTTAGCAGGAATGAATCACTCATCCTGTTCCAGTTGCAAAATTGATCATCCTATGAAACCTCTGATGAACTAATTAATGACTCTTTCAGTTCTTACGTTTAGTCATTTAAGTCCTTCCACTTGATCTTTTTCAGCTGAATAATTCTTGGTACAGTCACTACTGTCATAATGAAAACATCATAGAAGCATTTTTAGTTTTAGACTCATGTCAGTGGATCCGGTTACACACATTAATACATTTATGAGTCACAGTTTGATTGGAATTGTAAAAATAGATGCACTACTTCTGTAGTTTTAACAGAAACCAAAGCAGACGTGCTTTGAGACTAGGAGCCAGATGAAAATGAAAATCTTAAAGTAGAAAAGAAAATCTCAAGATAAATTCCAAGAAGTTTTTTAAGAATGTTCCTATAGTAATTAAAGTAAGAAGTTCTCAGGAGTTAAGACCACCTTATATTCATAAGAAGAACATTATCTGTAAATTTTTGTTCTGGAAGTAAACTACTTCTATAATGTACTCATCCCTTTGTCATCCAAGATGTTCATGTTTTTCTTTCTTCAGTCGTAAAGAAATTGTTTTTTGAGGAAAACTGGATTTCTCTTCATATAATGGATTTCTATGGTGCCCCCGAGTTTGAGTTTTTCAAAAAAAAAATTCAATTCATATACTTTTTAACCTCAAAAGCTCGCCTTGTCAGGCTCTGTGTGAAAAACTCCCATTTCATTTTCTCCTCTAAGTGTTCTACTAAGTGTTTACAAAGTGAACATGCAAAGAAGATCAAACACCCTTTACAAAAAAAGGTATATAGAGATGTAGGATGATTTTGAAGTTGGAGGAGAAAATGAGATGGGAGTTTTTCGATATACCCTAACTGTCTTGAACTGGAATACACAGAGTTCAGGCAGAGCTAGATAAGATGAGCATTTGAGGTTAAAAAGTATATAAATTGTCAATTTTCTTTGGAAATAACCAATCGTTTTGCTAGATAAAAACCTTCTTCCTTGGCTGGGATCATTTAGAGCCCTTTGAAGCTGCATTTAAACTGCATTTTGGAAGTTCAAACTCGGGGGCACCATAGAAGTCCATTATATGAAGTAAAATCCTGAAATGTTTTTCTCAAAAAATATGCGGATGGTTCTTCATCTGTGTACTTCGATTCATAAAAGGTAGAGTAGGGAGTTGTTTTACCTTTTTTTGACTGAAGAAGGAAAGACATGAACATCTTAGATGACATAGAGGTGAGTAAATTATCAAGAATTTTTATTTCAGAAGTGAACTAATCCTTTAAGGAACCATCCCACAATTCTCTACCTTTTTTCCTGCCTATTGTGCTCCTGCACAACTTAAAATCAGTGGAAAAAGAAAACATCCGTTGAGTCAGTAAAAGTTTTTTAAGGGGGTGATGGTTTCTTTCACGGGACTTGCTTGTCAAAATGGGTGTCAGGTTTCCTTGTAAAGTCCTTCCTGTGAACCTCTTCACCTCTAAAAGGAGTTTAAAGAGACAACTGGTTATGCATCTTAATTTGAACACAATCTCTGAATTCTGATTGGTTAAACTTATTGCTACAGTCAAATATGTTTGTATAATGACTCTTAACTCTATAATTAAACATTGTTCCTAGTTTCATGTCTCGAATCTCATCATCTCTTTCATCTCGCAAAATAAAATAACTTCAACTAGTATTTTATGTCCATTTATTTATTTTGTAAGTAGCCATGTAATAAGTCAGCGATTGTTATCACAAAATAAACCTCTTCAGGGTGATTCAAACCCCGCTGAATGTATATTATCCCTTATTTCACAACTAAACAGTGCCTTGCTATTTACTAACCACGTCTTTCCAATTCAGAACTAATAAGATCTGTGTTTATGCCATCTTTTCTTCATAAGTACAGGCTTTATCTACTGTGGATAGCAGAAAAACCTCTAAAGGTAATCATCAGCCAACATCCTGAGTCAATTAGCTGTGACAGGACGCAGAATAATAGGAGATTACATTAGAGCGGTGAAACGCGACTCCACCACTGTTCTACACTGAGAGTTTCTCCTGTATATTTTGTGGAGGATTCAGGAGCCTCAGGCTTTTTGTGCACATAAGTATGTAGTAGTTAGCATGCATGGTTCGCTTTTGTTTAACAGGCGGATTTACTTTATAACCAGGTGTGAAATTCTGTAGAAGTTTACGATATAACTCGTCATTTGAGGGTGGCATGCATTATGCATAATTTCTCACAAGTTGTTTTGGATAAAAGCATGTCCTAAATGTTTAGTTTCATTTTGCTTTGTTGCAAGGGCACTTTATCATTTGAGTGTATCTTCACTTGTCTAGTTAGGACACTACTCTTTGCTGATGGTAGTTGGAGATCAAGGCCAGCGTAGGCCAACTTGTTTTCACAAGGCAGCAGAAACCCCATCTGGATCCAATCCTAGCCCTAAGGTGCCTCCAATGCAAAGCCTTCTGGAGTTGTGTGCCGGTTTTGGCGTGAAGCCCAAACTAGCTGATAAACCCAGATAAGGTTTTGTCCAAGATTAGGTCCAGAGCTCTTATTTTAGACTAAATGGAAAATAGCTCACGGAGACAGCAAGCATTTAAGCTGAGGTTTGAGAAAGAAGGCAAAATGATAGTTTGGTTTAAAGGTAGTTCTCATAAACTGAGCTTTGATGGTGCTAACATGAACAATTAACTAACAGAGACTGTATTAACAAAGCTTGTATCTGGTAAATCTCTGTTAACCGCTTTAACTTTTTGTGTTTGCATATTATTCACTGACTCTCTACCCTGCATTCTTGCCTCAGTTTTCCCACTGTATGACTTTGCCACTCTGGTCCAAACCCAAGCCAAACATCTGCTTTAATGCTGGAGGAAGTCGACAAAGCCTCTTTTCAGGTCTGTGGATCACGTGACTCGATGTGAAACAGTCTTGGATGCCAGATCTTTTCCACCCTTTTCCTCTATGGAGAAGAGGGACAGCAGAGGAAGAGGCATGATTTGTTTTTAAATATGCAGTAATTCGTTTACAGTCACCTGCCAACCACCCAACAAGGTTGTTAGGCTGAAGGGTGATGTTGCAGATGCCGCTCTCCTGTGTTTCTAATTAAGGTGAAGAATTGACTCCCTGCGAGCAAAGCTTTTTTGTCAGCTTTTATCCCGTACTTGGATCAAACGGACGACTGCATTATTAACTTTGAGTCTGACTGAGGGGCCGGAAGCAATGGGGGTCTGGTTTCCAGACCTGTGCACGTGGAAATTGTTTGGCGCGGTCCCTGCTGGTTTACTGAAGGTCTTCTTAATAGTAGTTCTTCTTGCCTAATGAATGTAGTTTTGGAATCCCTCTCCAAACTTGAGAAACCTTACAAATGTTAGTTCAGACAGGCTCATGCTCTTAAAAATAAACATTCCAAAATGGTTTTGTTTTTTTGCTGTGATGCAATAGAAGGACCATTGTTTTGGAGAGTGGAGAACATTTTAATATAAAGAACACTTTCCCACCTTCAAACTTATTTTTACTGTAAGGGCGGGCATGGCCATTTATAAACTTTATGGGTCTGGCTTCCAGTCTCACCCTTGCCCAACTACTTTTAACACAACTGCTCGTTTTGCTGCTTAATATTGCAGATTGGTGTGTCTTATCATATTGTTTTAATGTATTATCTTAATTATGAACACAGTTAATAAACAAACAGTTTATCGTTTACTGCACGTTGTTATTCTTTTTGTTATTTCCCTATAGCGGCTAATGAACTGGAAGTCTCACCCATAAGCTTACTTCTGCGTTGAAGAATAAGGTGGATACACACTTAAAAGTAAGAGTATTGTCATCGATGGTTTCATGAAGAACCTTTGGTAACACTTTACAATAAGGTTCATTAGTTAAACATTAGTTAATGTATTAACTAACATGAACTAACCATGAGCAATACATTTGTTACTGTATTAACTAATCTTTATTAACATTAGTTAATGGAAATACAGTTTGTTTGTTCATGTTAGTTCACACTGCATTAACTAATGTTAACAAAATTTTAATAATGCATTAGTAAATGTTGAAATTAACATTAACAAAGATTAATAAATGCTGTATAAGTGCAGTTCATTATTAGTTCATGTTAACTAATGTGGTTAACTAATGTTAACTAATGAACCTTATTGTAAAGTGTTACTGAACCTTTAATATGCATGGAACCTTTTCATTGAACAAAAGGTTAATAGTAGACTTCCTCCTGCGACGAGGATCTCCAGCATACTAGGTCTATTGTGGTGACATCGGCTTTATCCCATGATATTCCTACAGTGTTCAAGTCTTTGATGAACATGTTCTTCAAAGTGTTCTTCAGGCAGCCACACTTCCGTTTTGGGATCCTGTTCCAGTCTTGTCTAGGCTTCCACGTCATTGCTGCTTTTGGAAGTCAGGTTGTGGGAGACAGAGTAGATGGCTGGCACACTGGAACCATTGCTCGACACCAAGTCCACTAGGGGTCTTCCATAAGGGAGCCTTTAAAAGCCACAACTATTAGTGGATCTCTAATATATCTGCTCATAGACGGATTCACTGATAAACACTCCTGTGTAAGCTCTTAGTGAAGAGCATGAAGTGATATTTTATGCTCATATCTGTTGAGTGTGTGAACACAATGGCCAATCAGAGGTGATTAAAGGGATAGTTCACCCAAAAATGACAATTCTGTCATTAATTTCTCACCTTCATGTTGTTCCAAACCTCTAAGACCTTTGTTCATCTTCAGAACACAAATAAAAATTTTTTTTTGATGAAATCTGAGATTTTTCTGACCCTGCATAGACAACAACGTAACTGAAATGTTCCCAGGCCAAGACACGTAGTAAGGACAACATTGTGGTACTGTTGATAATGACGGAAGATGGTGACTTGGAGGAGAAGAAATGTTGAGTGAAGTAGTTGTTTTTGATTTCTTTGCACACAAAAAGTATTCTCGTAGCTTTTTAAAATTAGGTTGAACCACCAATGTCACATAGACTGTTTTACCGATATCCTTACTGCGTTTCTGGGTCTGGGAACATTTCAGTTACTTCGGAAGCTCTTGGATTTCATCAAAAATATCTTAATGTGTGTTCTGAAGATGAACAAAGGTCTTATGGGTTTGGAACAATGAGGGTGAGTAATTAATGACAGAATTTTCATTTTTTTGGGTGAACTATCCCTTTAAGAATCTGCTCAACAGTGCTCAAAATCCTAATGGGAGATGCTGCTATTATCACATTTTAAAAATTTCAATACTGACTGGTATCGACGTTTCTCTGCAGACAGCATTAGTGGAAAATGTACAGCCATTGATAGATGCTCGCCATCATTTTCCATGTCTCTAAGGCATATTTTGCCATCGGGATTATGATGGCATTTAGAACGCAAATCTAGACTCGTAGGCTGATGGTATTGGACCACCAGATGGACGTCATGGTAGACCGAGAGAGCCTTCCTGATCCAATAAGTGACGTCATTTTCAATGATTCTATCGCCCATCATTGTGTAGCCACTGCGCATGATCTTCATCTTGGGCGCACTAATTTTAAGCCCTACTCAGATGGTGCGTTAGGTCCTGTGGACTTCTCTACATTTGACCAAGTAGAGCAATGTCATCTGTGAAGTCCAGATTGACAAGATGGCTATCATTCACCCAGGGGATCCCTAACACCTTACAATGATGACCGACCACCTTTATGGTGTACAAGGTTCTTCAAATTTTCTTCAACAGTTGTTCTCTTAACAACTGTTCACTGAAAGGACCTTTAGGGAACCAAAAATGGTTCTTCTATGGTAGCGGTGTCCAAACTTGGTCATGGAGGACTGTTATCGTGCAGAGTTTAGCTCCAACTTGCCTCAAAACACCTGTCTGGAAGTCTCTAGTATGTCTAGTAAGAGCTTGATTAGCTGCTTCAGGTGTGTTTAATTAGGGTCAGAGCTAAACTCCACTGGACAGTGGCCCTCCAGGACCAAGTTTGGACACCCCTGATCTGGTATCACTGGGAAAACCTAGAACCTTTATTTTTAAAAGTGTAAAGACCCTTTTGTGCAATTGAAAGGTTCCAGATGTTGAAGGTTCTTCATGGAACCCTCGATGCCAATAAAAAGCCTTTATTTTTAGGAGTGGATAAAGTCTTTCAACTGGTTAGTATGCATTTTGTATCTCTAAAAGAAGAGTTTGTGAACATGCATATGACTCCATGAGACAGACTGCCCATCCTTAGTCTAGCAACATTTTTGCTTTTTGACCCAGATTCTTGAAGCGTTGGCAGTGTGGCCTACTATTTGTACTAGAGTTCTTCAAACACATTTGAAACTTTGAGATGGAACTGTATATTTTTTCCCTCAATGTTTAGTCTTAGATTTACTTTTCACCTCAAGGTGAGCAGACTTAACTATTCACAGATGGCTTTTCATTTAGCTTCGAGAGTTGTAGAAGAGCGGTCTATACAGTAGATATTGAAGAGCCGTCTGTAAGCTTTATTTCGTTGTCCACTGCAGACAGTGAGCAGTTTGAGTCACAGATAACTCTTTTTGTTGTTTTGTTAAAATCCATCTCAAGCTGATTATTGTTTTAAAGTACTGAAAGAATTGGATCAGAACTGTCAAGTGGTATGATCATCCCTATTCACAACAGTACTCATTTTCAAGTGAAATAGTGTCATTATATTAGTTGCATAGTACTATGGCTGTAAAGCACAGTGGCAACAGCTTTCTAGGATTTACTTATGTCTGGTGTACATGGCTTTTCTCTGAAACACTGATTTGGACAAATGGGAGAATAATGCTTGAGTCTTAGTCTGCGTCTGGACGTTTTTAAGCCAAAGAACCTCTGCCTTGTTTACATTCAGCTGGAGGTCCACTGTGGTGACTGAGGGACTGGGATAGAAAACCTGCTGATAGATACAAAGGCTAAACCTAGCTATCACTTACGTTTCCAACCACTTCTTGGCCCCTTTAACACAATGTTTGCATTATATCATTTTAGGACACAATTGTAAACATCTGTATTTTAGACAAAAAACACACTGTTTCATATTTTAATGTGAAAAAAGACAAATGATGACATGCATGTGGAATTTATTTTTAAAGCATTTTTGTTTCACATTTTGTTACATTTTTAGAAGTCTATTTTACAATCAAACAATCCAGTCCTGCTTTACTTGAGGGTGATTTTTAAAGAGGTCATGACTTGTTGAATCAGCTTCTGATTACCAAGTTTAAAAGTTGGGTAATACTGATTTCTTCACCATTTCTGTTAAATACCAGTACACAATTCGCAGTTGGCTTGTTCATGTTACTTATTAGCCTGTTGACAACAGTGTAACTCAGCCGTAAACTCCCACAGGTTGATGTTTGGTAACATCGGAAAACTGGAACATCTGCAATGATAGTTTACTTTACTTGGGTTAGTTTAGGTTTGGCATGATCATTGTGTTGTATTGGTCCAAAATATTTATTTATTTATTTTTATTTATTTATTTTTTTTTTTTGCAAAGTAAACTTCAACATTTACATTTACAATGCTTCACATTTGAAGTATATAAATACCTAGTTGTAGTTGTTTCCATTTTATACTGCAAGTTCCAAATATTTCCTAAAAAGCAGACATTCATTCAGACCATAATTTTTAAAAAATATTAATTTCAAAATGCTGTTGTTGTTCAGTGTACAGAATATTAATCCAATACATTGCATTTGAGCAAAAAGATACATAGGATACCAAAAAGAAAAAATAAGATAAAAAATTAAGATAAAATTGTGGAACAGCAAAATAAATAAATGCACACATACACAAATAAATAAATGCATTTCTTTTTTAATAGCTTTGTGCATTTATTAAATACTACATTTCTAGCAGAAATGTACCATTAAAGGTGCTGATTTAATAAATTTGTTTATGAATAAAGAATTACGCTGTAAGAATGCAAAAATCAAAAGAGACTTTAGTCAAAAAGTCAGGTGAAAATGTTCAGTGAATGATAACCCTAACCCTGATAACCCTACCTTTTCAGCACCAAAAAGTGCATTTAAAAAATATTAAAGATTAAATACAGAACAATTTTTGACACAAGCTGTATTAACAGCAATTTGTAGTTCTGAAAGTGCAAAAAAATCCTACAGTAAATTGATGTTCATCTTTGCAAACAGGCGTCACACTTCTTATAGTCTGTGTATCTTGGCCTGTGATCTACCTACTTCTTATTTTCATTTCCATATGAATGCCAAGGCAAAGATATGCCAGAAGTGGCTGGAATCTGTTTTAATCAGTCATGATCCAGTGCCAGATACTAGAGAGTTCATCTTGCCTTTAATCAGTGTACGGGGATCGAATGCTTCTTGTAGTGGACTACTTTTGTATACAGTTTTAGGATGTTGTGGGTGGTTGCACAATTTTGCTAGAGAGCTGCCAGGGTGTTTTCTAGATGGTTTGTTGCCCCAGTCTCTAGATATACGGTTCAGGTCCCTTCTTCAGTGTGGGCTATGTTTTTTTTTTTTTTTTTTCCATCTGCCATGTCTGATCACTAAAAATAGAAATGGCACACCTAGCAAGTACCACTAATTATAGTATTTAAGATGCAACGTATCTAGTCCAAGCAGAAATAAATATAAAACACAATGGACTGGAATACAGCAAGTGCAGCAACAAACTCCTAACCGTTGAGTAAACGCATAAACAGTCAAAGTTTATTTACATTGTGAACTTGGTTTTGGAGCGGTTAGAGAGCAGTGTAATGGTTTCAGACCTCTTTCTATCCATTTTGTCAGGACTGTGGTATGTGGACCTGTAATTAACCGGATGCTGACTGCAAATGATTGATTTTCTGTAGACAGTTTTTGCTTTGAGTGACACAGGTTCTCTGGCGTTTGGCAGTGGACCTGCATTATGCATGGGCCCCCTGCATTGCTCATAGACTATTTGAGACATGGACCACATGGTGATAAGGTAAATCTCACAAAACCAGAAAACAATATGTTTGGGTTATGTTTTACTTTTAAAATAAATAAATGTGCATTTTTTATTTGCATTGTGACAATTTATCACAACTAAGCATATTTTTTATCACAACTAAGCAAAAATAAATAAATCTTACTGCATACCCTTAATTCATTCTGATAAAAAAAACAATGATAAATTAATTTTAAAAATACCATTATAATAATCATTGGCAATGGCATAGAAATGTTATACTGAATGTTAAGAAACCTCAAAAGCCCACAATAAATACATGTTTCTAAAATGGGCCTTTTCTATTTATTTTATTTTTTGTATACATGAAATATATTTTTTTTAATACAAATTGTCATTTATTCATTCATATTCTTAATATATATTTTGCTTTTTATATACATATATTGTGCTTTTTTCTCATTCATTCATTTTATTTTAATTTATATTTTGCTTTTTCTTATTTAAGTATTTATTTCTTCATAAATACATATTTTTTTTTAAATTTTATTAACTTCTACATTTTTCTTTATTTAAGCATATTTCTATGCATTTGAATACATGGAAGTTTTTTGTTTTTGTGTTTTGCTTTGCTTTTGGTTTTAAGAAAAATCTTTTATCAAACTACAAGACTATTTAAAATTACCAAGATGTGATTTAAACTGTGATTTTAAGTCGCACAGGTATATTTGTAGCAATAGCCAAAAATACATTGTGTGGGTCAAAATTATCGATTTTTCTTTTATGCCAAAAATCATTTGGTTTTATGAAGATATTTTGTAAATTTCCTACCGTAAATATATCAAAACTTAATTTTTGATTAGTAATATGCATGGCTAAGAACTTCATTTGGACAACTTTAAAGGCGATTTTCTCAATATTTAGAATTTTTTGCATCTGATGCATGCTCAGATTCCAGATTTTCAAATATTTGTATCTCAGCCAAATATTGTCCTATCCTAACAAACCATACATCAATGGAAAATACAATTTCTTTTGCTTTTGGTCTAAAATGTGACCTAGACATGTTCCTGACAGGCTTTGGTGAGATTCACCTGATAACTCACCCCCATCACAAGTAAATGAATAACATCTTTGCTGACACGGTTTCAAAATTTGCCTCACACCCCCTGCAGCGAATTACAAATGAACCACTGAAAAGATACAAACACGGACGGCGGAGCCTGGTGCCCTCTTTTCCCTTACAGAGGGAGATGCTTGTCAAACAAAGCCTTTTTCATGGGGGAGGGGTGCCTTTACCTTTGCCTCAAAATGGAAACAGAAGTTGAGCATGTTTGACTTGTATGGAATTACAGTGCTGGTGTCCCAGTGGACCCTGTGGTCAGGAGCTGAGTTGTAGAGGAGGCAGAGGGGAGGAGGTGGATGGGGAATCATTGAGGCCAAACGCTCTCAAACACAAAGAAAAGCTTTCTTCCAAGCCTCTTGCTTTCTTTACTCTTTCGCCTATTAAACCTACTCTCTCCTCCCCGGCACAAATCAGCGAGGACCCTTGGAGTCGGTCAGGAGGCGAAGCTACTGCCGAGGGAGTTTGACGCACATGCTCGCAAGGTCAATCTGACATAAACGAGTGCTGTGTCAGCAACATCTACAGATGAGAGACTTATAACAGAGGTGGAGCATAATCAATCACGAGCTATAGATGTATTTATCATGGCGTTTCAGTCAGGATCCACATGCAAGTTTCAGAAAAAGCAATAAATTTGATATTTATATCAACACTCTGCCTTATTTCTGCGTAAAAGCTTCAGCTGTTTTGTATTTTATGTGGTAACTCTGCACCTTGGTACTATTTATGGACATTGCAACGTTTTTCTGTAAACTTTTCCACGGTCGGCAAAGCATGAGCTCTTTCAAACATCTAGTTTATTCTCGTCCGTATTTCTGTTTCTGCCGAGTCAGATTGTGTGCTGGGTCATTAAAAATGTCAGACCACTTCTGAAGATTAGAGTTTTTAGCATGCTGTCTTTGGTGGATTAGTCATCCTGTTTGGTTCTATTTTTAGGGATGGTGATTTGAACAGTCTCCTAAAGCTAAATATTAAACTTCAACAAGTCTCACTCCATTTGTGCTATGACATGAATAGGTAACACTTCACAATAAGGTCCCATTAGTTAACATCTGTTGATGCATTAACTAACACTATAACTAACAGCAGTACAGCAGTACATTTGTTATAGTATTTAAGTTTGTTTGTTCAGGTTCATTAAATATTATTTATAGATACAAATTTTGATTTTAATAATGCAATAGTAAATGCTGAAATTAATTTATAAATGCTTGAGAAGTATATTTCATTGTTAGTTCATGTTAACAGATATAGTTAACTAATTTTAGTTAATGTAATTTTGCCTTATTGATTATATAAAATGGGTAAAGAAGCCATATTTAAAGACCAGGAATTTGATATATTTGATTCATTTGTTACTTGTTTGCTTGCTGCCTGGTTGAATTTGTTTGTTTGTTTGTTTGCTGGTTAGATAAGTTTGTTTGCTGGTTAGATTTGTCTGTTTGCTGGTTGGATTTGTTTGTTTGCTGGTTAGATTTGTCTGTTTGCTGGTTGGATTTGTTTGTTTGCTGGTTAGATTTGTCTGTTTGCTGGTTGGATTTGTTTGTTTGCTGGTTGGATTTGTTTGTTTGCTGGTTAGATTTGTCTGTTTGCTGGTTGGATTTGTCTGTTTGCTGGTTGGATTTGTTTGTTTGCTGGTTAGATTTGTCTGTTTGCTGGTTGGATTTGTCTGTTTGCTGGTTGGATCCATTAATTTGTTTGCTGTTCAGATTAGGAATGCACCGAATGTTCGGCAACCGAAATTATTCGGCCGAATAAGCGAAAAGGCTGAATAAGTTATACCGAACAATGACGTGATGCAATCAAATATAAGCGCGCACTAATGCAGCAAACATGTTGGCAGTGTGGAATATTTTAATAATTTATTAATTTCTAAGTTAAATTTTGCTTTTGTTGGTAGGCTATAATGTCTAATGTTAAAAATGTTCAGTGTTTAGTAAATATTTTTCAATTGTTGTTTTGTAATTGATTTTTTTCTTTGAAAAGCAAGACAAAACTGTTAAAAGCACAAAAAACGTGTTCAGTAATCTAGTGTTTTATTTTGTTCGGCTTCGGCCAAGAATTTCATTAGTTTGTTTGCGGTTTCGATTTATTTGTTTTCTGTTGGATTTGTTTGTTTGTTTGCTGGTTCATATTTTCTGTTGATGGTTAGGTTTGTTTTCTAGTTGGATTAATTTGTTTGCAGGTTGGACTCGTTTGTTTGCTGTTAGACTCATTCATTTGTTTGTTTGTATGCTGGTTAGATTTGTTTGTTTGCTGGTTAGACTCATTTGTTTGTTTACTGGTTAGATTTTTGTTTGTTTGCTGGTTAGACTAATTTGTTTGTTTGCTGGTTAGGTTTTTTTTCTGGTTGGATTAATTTGTTTGGTGGTCAGATTTGTTTGGAGGTTGAACTAATTTGATTTGTTTGTTTGCTGGTTGTATTTGTTTGCTGTTAGACTTGTTTGTTTGCTTTTCAACTCATTTTATTTGTTTGCTTGTTAGACTCATTTGTTTGTTTGCTGGATAGATTTGTTTGTTTGTTTGTTTGCTGGCTGGATTTGTTTGTTTGCTGGTTAGACTCATTTGTTTGCTGGTTATATTTTTGTTCATTTGCTGGTTAGGTTTGTTTGTTTTCTGGTTGGATTCATTTGTTTGCAGGTTAGATTTGTTTTCTGGTTAGACTTGTTTGTTTATTTGCTATTAGACTCATTTGTTTGTTTGCTAGTTAGAGTAATTTGTTTGCTGGCTGGATTTGATTGTTTGCTTGCTAGACTTGTTTGTTTGCTGGTTAGAATTGTTTGTTTGCTGGTTGGATTTGTTTGTTTGCTGGTTAGACTAATTTATTTGTTTGTTTGTTTGCTGGTTAGATTTGTTTGTTTGCTGGTTGGGTTTGTTAGTTTGCTGGTTACTCATTTGTTTGTTTGCTAGTTAGACTTGTTTTTTTGCTGGCTGGATTTGTTTGTTTGCTTGCTAGACTTGTTTGTTTGCTGGTTGGATTTGTTTGTTTGCTGGTTAGACTCATTTATTTGTTTGTTTGTGTGCTTGTTACTCATTTGTTTGTTTGCTGGTCAGATTAGTTTTATTTGCTGTTAGACTCATTTGTTTGTTTGCTAGTTAGACTCGTTTGTTTGCTGGATAGAATTGTTTGTTGCTGGTTGGATTTGTTTGTTTGCTGGTTAGACTCATTTATTTGTTTGTTTGTTTGCTGGTTAGATTTGTTAGTTTGCTGGTTGGGTTTGTTTGTTTGTTTGCTGGTCAGATTAGTTAGTTTTTTTGCTGGGTAGATATATTTGTTTGCTTGATAGATTTAATTGTTTATATGCTGGTTGGATTTGTTTGCTTTGATTTGTTTACTCATTTCATTTATTAATTTATCATTAAATTTTTTTTTCACGATTTATATACTTTATATATTCATTCATTCATATTTACCATTTGCATTTATTGATTCTTTTTATTCTTTATTTATTCAGTATTTCTTTTCTTTTATTTATTTGGTTGTTACTTGGTTCACAGAGTCCGCATGACTGAAGTAAAATAAAAGGCTAAATCAAAGATGAAGAAAACATGTACAGTCGTGGCCAAAAGTTTTGAGAATGACACAAATATTAGTTTTCACAAAGTTTGCTGCTCAACTGCTTTTAGATCTTTGTTTCAGTTGTTTCTGTGATGTACTGAAATATAATTACAAGCACTTCTTACGTTTCAAAGGCTTTTATCGACAATTACATGACATTTATGCAAAGAGTCAGTATTTGCAGTGTTGGCCCTTCTTTTCCAGGACCTCTGCAATTCGACTGGGCATGCTCTCAATCAACTTCTGGGCCAAATCCTGACTGATAGCAACCCATTCTTTCATAATCACTTCTTGGAGTTTGTCAGAATTAGTGGGTTTTTGTTTGTCCACCCGCCTCTTGAGGATTGACCACAAGTTCTCAATGGGATTAAGATCTGAGGAGTTTCCAGGCCATGGACCCAAAATTTCAACGTTTTGGTCCCCGAGCCACTTAGTTATCACTTTTGCCTTATGGCACGGTGCTCCATCGTGCTGGAAAATGCATTGTTCTTCACCAAACTGTTGTTGGATTGTTGGAAGAAGTTGCTGTTGGAGGGTGTTTTGGTACCATTCTTTATTCATGGCTGTGTTTTTGAGCAAAATTGTGAGTGAGCCCACTCCCTTGGATGAGAAGCAACCCCACACATGAATGGTCTCAGGATGCTTTACTGTTGGCATGACACAGGACTGATGGTAGCGCTCACCTTTTCTTCTCCGGACAAGCCTTTTTCCAGATGCCCCAAACAATCGAAAAGAGGCTTCATCGGAGAATATGACTTTGCCCCAGTCCTCAGCAGTCCATTCGCCATACTTTTTGCAGAAGATCAATCTGTCCCTGATGTTTTGTTTTTTGTTTTTTTTGGAGAGAAGTGGCTTCTTTGCTGCCCTTCTTGACACCAGGGGCCTCATTTATAAAACTTTCTTACGCACTGATTTGATCTTAGAGTGTTCGTACGATCAAATCCACGTCAAAGTACAGATTTATAAAAACCGTCTTTGACGTGGAAAAGTACTTATCTCCACGTCAGATTCCAGCTTGGCGTACGACCGTTTCCTTGTGGTAATGCCTGGTATTGCAGATAGTTCAGCCTTACTATAATTTGATTTCTTGCGCTCCTTTTTACTTGCCATTGTCACAGAGTTTTTGCTTTAGGAATGAGCTCATTTTATATGTTAATTAATTAAGCAGGGGCGTTTCGACGGCGGAACATTCAGCTGCACACAATTCCACGATCATTTGTGATTTATAACCGAATGACTGGCGTACGCATGGATTTCGTGGTACGTTCGTTTTCTCTGAATCGCTCTTACGATCAAATCAGAAAAGTTCTTAGATAAAATCAAGGATGGTTTCTACGCAAGTCTTTATAAATGAGGCCCCAGGCTATCTTCCAAAAGTTTTCGCCTCACTGTGCATGCAGATGCGCTCACACCTGCCTGCTGCCATTCCTGAGCTAGCTCTGCACTGGTGGCACTCCGATCCCGCAGCTGAATCCTCTTTAGGAGACGATCCTGGCGCTTGCTGGACTTTCTTGGACACCTGAAGCCTTCTTAACAACGCAGTGGAAAGTTTTTTTCAGGATTAAGTTAATTTTCATGGCAAAGAAGGACTATGCAATTCATCTGATCACTCTTCATAACATTCTGGAGTATATGCAGATTGCTATTCTAAAAACTTAAGCAGCAACTTTTCCAATTTCCAATATTTATGTAATTCTCAAAACTTTTGGCCACGACTGTACAGTACAGAATATCGTGACAGCACACAGAATTCCTATAGAAACATGACAAAATATACTTTTAAGTTGTTATTTCTTTCAAATACCATTGAAGTAAGTAAAATGTACCATTTGTCATCCTGTAACATCAAACAAAACAAAGATTTTGAACTATAGACCGTTTTTTCTCAACGTCTTTGTTCAGTATCCCACAGGACCACAACTCAAACCAGAGTTAAAACCACCAGACCAACCAACATGGCCATTACCCTTCCCAGCTCTACTAAGAGACTCCAGCAGAACAGCTGGGAAACATTACGCACTGCAATATGGTCATACAACAAATTAATTCTAAGCATGTGTTGTGTTTTTCCACGTTAAAACCTCATTAATTTGTTCATATACCATGTGGGTATGAATATAGCACGTCAAAACCAAACTAATGGTATTTGCAGTAACCGAAAGAGCAGAACGGGCATCAATGACTGACTGCTTGGACTCGATAAACCGGGGGTTTTAGTGAGTTAGAGCGACCATAAAATCCCAGAAAGCATCAAGTGGAACTTCTCATGGCTATATTTTAGTTTAATTGAGGCACAGTCCATTGGGAGCACTTGTTTGCCTGTTGCTTTCAAATGCCAAGGGAAAATTTGTGATGGCCTTGAAAATCATAACTCACTCCACTCACAACCAGGTGGTTGCAATAGAACGGAGATTGGCAGACGACGCAGTTCACAGAGCCGGACTCAAATAGAAAACGTTTTTTGGAGGGTTCTTGCTTCATCTGAAATTGCAATAACACCAGAGATGTTCCTGTTGCTGCAGATCAGAGCTGAATAGCAGAGCGGTCAACATGGAAAGTTCCCTGGAGGACATAGCGAAGGTCTGCTACTCTCATTTTCACAACAGTTTGTTATAACACTTGCAGTAAGGACATGGACCCCCTCTGGGCTGCAGGCAACTAACAGGAACTACATGTTTGTGGGTATTCTGGGTAGTGAAAAACCAGAGAACATGCTTGTTTTGTTTATTCCGTATCTATGTCAGGGCCGGGGGTAAGATCCTCCTCTCATCTTTGTCAGATCCGCTGAGTCCGGCCAAGAAACGTGCTCTGATTGTATGCTGGTCGCTGGCCATGGCCGCCGTGTTTGCTTGTTTGCTCTAGATATCAATTACCTTGGAAATACATCCTGTAATTAATCACAGGATTGAAGGAGCAGTTTGTAGGTCATCTTTCACCCAAATAGAATTATTTCATTATATATTTATTCTGCTGACAAAAGGCAGTTGCACAAGCAGGACACTGCAAAATTACTGGTGTAGGATTTACACAATTTTTACTCAGGAATTGCTATTAAACTTCAGTAATGACAGAAATGACAAGTAAACATTGAATTAAATGTGAAATTTAGAAGTAGCAAGATTTTTTTGTAGGACATACTCTATGCTTTATTTACAATTTAGAAAAATATTTTTATATAAACAGATGCGTTTATTGAAAAACATGTTCAGGTCATAGTTCACTCCAAAATGACAAAGTAAATACATAAAATAATATTAAATGAAACATTTTTAAGACCGATAAAATAAATTTTTTGTGTTAAGACTTGTATAACTGTTTGCCCATTTTTATTTTATAATTTTATTATTTAAGTTAAAAGCATGTACAACAAATGATAACATGATGTACAAATGCTTTACATTTTATTTTAGATTTTATTTTAGCATGACAATAAGAATTGCCTAATGTCTCAATGCAAAAGTGTTTATATGAAAAGTCACTTTTTACAGTGCAGGTGCATTTATAATAAAAGGAAAAGTTAGGCAAAATGGCAACATTTTTCTATTTTTATATTATTATTATAATTTTTCATACTTAATAACAGTCATTACATTAAAATATATATTTTTTTAATTTAGGTTTAAAAACAGTAATGATATAAATGCTTTACAGATTATTTTTATTTTTGCATAGTTCACCCCAAAATCAAAAGAAAATAATACATAATATTTTGCATAAATTAAAGGTATTAGGAGCATTATTTTTATAAGTGTTTCTCATAAATTCTCAATGTATTACAAATAATTTGTTAATTTCTTTTTTTTAATTAGCATGTACAACAAATAATAACATGTATAAATGCTTTGCAAATTATTTAATTTTTGCAAAACAATAAGAATTGCCTAACTGTCATTAAAATGTCACAATGCAAAAAAAAAAAAAAAATGATGGTGCAGATGCATTTATAATAAAAGGAAAAGCTAGGTGAAATGAACATTTAAACAGGTTCAGTTTCTAGTTTACTCCAAAATCAAAAGAAAAAATAATACATAAAATTTTGCATTAATAAATGAAGCATGTTAAAGATTTGTAAATGATTTAAAATGTTGTATTTCTTTTAATTTTGGAGTGAAATATGACCTAGCTGTGCGAATACTGATGTGTTTGCCAGCTTGATTTTGAAATGCACTAACATTGCATGTTTCACTTTGAAGTAAAACATCTCGGCCTGCGCTGTCTGTTCGAGTTTTGAGGGTTATTAATCTGTGTTTTCATTTATTCTTCCTCATACTGTGTCTCCACAAACCCAGAAAGCTATGAGGGCCACCTACTGCACAGAAACAGTCTTAAAGTGTGTCATAAAAACAAGCCACACAGCAGATTGCTGGTATAATGCGCTGAAGAAAATTGTCCTGTTGAATTAGACCTGCATCTTATTAGAGAACTGCAGCATGTTGAAGCAGGGCTGCTGAGTTGAAACATGCTTGGAGATGTCCAATAAAACGGCACTGCCTCCAGAACTCCAGCTGTGGTCTTCTGTAATGGGCATATAAAGAAAGCCTTTATTAAAGCATGCGCTGTCAGTCACGAAAGGCCAGACTCTTGTGCCCTTGTATATTTATCCTGATCTCGGTCACATCGTCATGATGTTATCCTGATATTGGCAAAACAAACAGATGAGGTAGAGGAGTTTGTTTATAGAAATTAATGCTGTCATAGAGGGTTTGAATCACACTGAATGAGGTAGATAATGAATGATGATGCATTTGGATAAATCAACGTTGTTGAGATATCAGCTGATGTAATAACTTAGAATCCTTGAATTATAAGCTCTACATAATTATTGATATTATTGCCAATAAACATTCTCAGCTTCAGTCATGGACCACCCACATTCCGTTCACTGACCGTCTGGTGCATATTGCACAAAAATGCGCTGACAGAAATATAATTAGCTGATTGTTGAACTTTTGAACAACAGTGTGTATATATGCAGTGAATCTAAAGGGGAAATGAGGACCTTATTTAACAGGGCCTTTCACCTTTTTTCTCCAAAAGTCAATTGGGAGTAACTTGTTAAAGAATGTGATGAATTTCCATTCCCTGCATCTGCATTGTTAACCTACATCCCTAAAGGCTTGTGACTGGGAGCAGGTGAGAGACCTATAAATCAGCTCCATAAATCCTCTGCCCTCTCCGGTTGCACGTTTTCCACTGATAACGGTTGCAACGCGCCACTGAATATGACACGCACGTCTAAGTTCAATCATTTAAACCCGGCAAGCCGTTCTTCTGAAATTCATATGTGCTGTCAGAAAGCCTAAAACAACAACGGGTTAACCCTAATATGGGATGGACTTCAAAAAATGTTGAATAATAAGATGGGGTAATATTTTGCATTAGGTCTAGCTTGTCACATTGGATTGATTAACTATATTTGTTTTAGGTTTCTGGAACGTGCAGCAGAGGTCCCATTACTCTTCGGTTACACGGTTGACATAGTAGAGGTAGCGTCACTGGGAATTCATAAAAACGAGTTTAGAAAGTTGAGATTGCAGCGCCAACTTCAAAGGGTGTAGTTGTGTGTCTTTAAATATGATTTGGGCAGTGATTTGGAAACAATTAATCACTAGTTTTGTTCAGTTGCACAACAGGAAAAGGCATAGAAATATGTTTTTGGTCATCATAGACTCTTTAAATATCAGCCAACACCTCTGGTGGCAAAAGAATTCTACTGGATTTGATTGTAAAAGTGTTTCCATTTTCCATACGGTCGACCAAAACATTCCGTTATAATTTAAGACATCTGTTGGTCATCAGAAGTATGATATTTACACCTACATGATAATTACTGGAACATAACACACTTCTGAATGTGGTGTCTGAATGATCGCCACACAAATCATGTATCTTCCATTCCTGTGATCGTGTTACACGCACCAAATTGCTCTCAGAGTTTCTACTCTGAGGGTTTGTCAGCAATTAATTATAGTCAAGATTATAGTTACCTGGAAAAAGTGAGTTTCGAGAAATTCTGGAACTAAAAGAAGCAAATTCCTGATTTATACTGTGTGTGTGTGGGATTCAAAAGTCTGAAAATAGTTTGTGTTTTGGTTTTAAGTGAATGTGTATCATATACCGATAATGAATTAGAGGATTTAGACAAATTGTCAGCAGTTTTGTAGGTGTTCATGAGGAACGTATAAGGCTGAGCTGTTTTACGCTAAGTCTGGCACACTCAAGTGACCTGTGACCGTGAGGTCATTGTGTTCGGCCCTCTGAGGATTTTATCACAGAGCCCTCGGGGTAAAGACACTTCCCTGTAATTGGAGTAAGGAAGTCTTTGGGAAAATCGCAGGTTAAGGTATCGCGTGTGGCATAAACCTGTATTTGGAAGTCGTAAAATTCTTGGCAAGTCAAGCTGATGTTGTTAGATTCTATTACAGGGCAGATTGTATTAGAAGATTAGAAGAATTGTGCAAAAAAATCACAATTATAAGAAGTTTAAGTGTCTTTTTACTGTGCAATTCTATGCATTAGTGTAGTATTGTGATGTTAGAAAGAAATTAGATCTCACTTATTCTTCCCAGGGAGAAATGAGAGTGAATAGAGATCAAATAGAGAGTTTTTTTTAATTTTCTTTTTTTAGTTATTAAGGTTGTTTTGTTTTAGATCTATGATTCATCTTTCTTACATAAAAGAAACAGATGGATTTATAATACATTAATAATACAAAATGTATTGTATTTTATTTTAAGTCAGGAAATTTCCAAGTCATGATTCACCACAAAACCGAAAGAAAAAATAATGCGTAATATTAAAGAAAATTAGGCATAATTTAATTTAATTTAATTTAGTTTAGTTTTCAATTTAATTAAATTAAATTAAATTTAATTTAATTTAATTTAATTTAATTTAATTTAATTTAATTTAATTTAATTTAATTTAATTTAATTTAATTTAACTTAACTTTTAACTTAACTTAACTTAACTTAATTTAATTTAGTTTAGTTAGGAAATGATTCGCCACACAATCGAAAGAAAAAATAATACATAATATTAAAGAAAATTATGCATATTTAATTTAATTTTATTTTATTTTAAGTCAGGAAATTTAAAAGTCATGATTCACCACAAAATCGAAAGAAAAAATAATACATAATATTAATGAAATTTTAGCTTATTTTATTTTAAGTCAGGAAATTTAAAAGTCATGATTTACCACAAAATGGAAAGAAAAAATAATACATAATATTAAAAAAATTAAGCACATTTTAATTTAATTTAATTTAATTTAATTTAATTTAATTTAATTTAATTTAATTTAATTTAATTTAATTTAATTTAATTTAAAATTAATACATAATATTAAAGAAAATAAAGCATATTTTTCTTTTACTTTATTTCTTTTACTTGATTTCTTTTATTTTATTTTAAGTGAGGAACTTTCCAAGTCATGATTCGCCACAAAATTGAAAGAAAAAGATACATAGTATTAAAGACAATGAAGCATATTTTTAATTTAATTTAATTTAATTATTTTATTTTAATGTTTTATTGAAATTTTTGGGTAACTGATTACAGTTTCACATTCATTTTCAATATATTGGCTAATTATACATTGAATACGTTATTTTATGTATTTAAATAAGCTAATTTAGATTTATGATTAATTTTTCTTACATATAAGAAAAATATAAGCAGATGCATTTATGATACAGGGCAAAGTTGCACACAAAAACATGTTCAAGTCATGATTCACCAAAAAAAAATCATAAGAAAAATAATACATAATATTAAAGAAAATAAAGCTTTTTTTATTATTATTATTATTATTATTATATATTTTTTTCATGGTAATTAATTACAATTTCAGTTAGCAATGTATTAGCTAATAATACATGAATATGTTATTTTATTTATTTAAATTTGTACTGCTAATTATTTTTTCCCCTCAAGAAATAGAAGGCTACTTCAAAGACCAGTAAACATACGTTGCCAATTTTTAAAATAGATGTATTTCCCCCGGACAGAAATAAAATTAAATAAGGATCAAATACAGTTTTTTTTTCTCCTAACAAGACCTAGCAATCAAGCTGTGTTCAGAATTTCCAGGATACCAAAGTATTCAATCAAAAAGTCAAAGATTTCAATATGAAAAATAAATAAAGTGGACTATGTTATCCACTTTAATTTTGCAGCTCTATAATTTAACTGTATGTCAACTATTGCCTCTCTTGTATCTATACTTAAGGATCCCTTTTCGGAGCGACATCTGAGACGATGTTAATGCTTGAATGAAAACATTCTCCTCTGGGATCCACAATATGTCTTGGCCACTGCAGTGCTGCTTATTGTCTGTAATTTGTGCTCTGTAATCAGTTTCCAAGCATTTAGTCTTTTATTTACCTGGGCACAGCCTGTGTGGATGTGACACACACTGGTAAATGTGTGGCCTGATCCTAGAGGCGCAGCTATAAAACAATGGTTAGCTTTAATTGCAATGCATGGGTGGGCTTTCATTATACTTTCACAAAAGCGCATTACACAGAGAAAGCAAGCGAGCACATGGCTGCGAAGTGTTTGCGAATCTCATGCTGTCTATATACTACACTCCCAGCCTAAATCTGAACCGTCTGTAACATTCCCAGCTGCTTTGGAACGTATTTTTTTTAAGCGAAAAAAAATTAAGTACATTTAGTTGTGAAAAGAACTTTAAGTAGATATTTGTGAGGCACAGTCATTAGTTTTTTTTTTTTAATCTTAGCTAAAAACTAACATACTTAAAATTCTTAAAAATAATTTAAAATAGTTAAAAAAATAAGTACAATTTTATTTGTCATGGTATCAAAAAAATTATAGATCTATTTAATTTTTTACTTAAATTTTTTCAGTACCTATTTTTATCGGTATTTCATGGATTTGAAATGTATTATTTATTATTTAGTATATAGTATTGAGTACATTATTTAGTTTAGAAAAGAACTTAAAGTAGATATTTGTGAGGCACAGTCATTTTTTTTATCTTACCTAAAAACTGACATACTTAAAATTCTTGGAAATTTAATTTAATTAATTTAATTTAATTTAATTTAAATTTATTTTAAATTTATTTATTTATTTATTTATTTATTTATTTATTTTATTTTATTTTATCCATCACCCTCCAAAGTAATATTACAATTATTGGAAATTTTATTTTATTTTATTTTATTATTTTTTTTATTATTATTATTTTTTTTTTTTCACCCTCCAAAATAATATTAAAATTCCTGGAAATCACCCTGCAAAGTAATTAAAAAAAATATTGGATATTTATTTAATTTTTATTTTATTGTATTTATTACCCTCCAAAATAATATTTCAGTTCTTGGAAATCACTCTGTGTAATATGCAGAAGTGATTATTTTATTTTATTTTATTTTATTTTATTTTATTATTTTATTTATTATTTTATTTTTCACCCTCCAAAATAATATTAAAATTCCTGGAAATCACCCTGCAAAGTAATTTAAAAATATTGGATATTTATTTTATTTTTATTTTATTGTATTTATTACCCTCCAAAATAATATTTCAATTCTTGGAAATCACTCTGTGTAATATGCAGAAGTGATTATTTTATTATTTTATTTTATTTTATTTTATTTTATTTTATTTTATTTTATTATTTTATTTATTATTTTATTTTATTTACCCTCCAAAATAATATTTCAATTCTTGGAAATCACTCTGTGATTTCTTATATATATATTTTTTATTTTATTGTATTATTTTGTTTTGTTTTGTTTTGTTTTATTTTGTTTTATTTGTATTTATTTTTTTTATTTTTTTTTAAATTTATTTTGTTTTATTTTATTTTATTTTATTTTATTTTATTTTATTTTATTTTATTTTATTTTATTTTATTTTATTTTATTTTATTTATTACTCTCCAAAATAATATTACAATTCTTGGAAATCACTTATAATATGCAGAATGTGTGTCATATGTGAATGTGTAATATGTGTAATATGCAGAAGTGATTTTATTTTATTTTATTTTATGCAGATATGCAGAAGTGATTTTTTTATTTTATTTTATTTTATTTTGTTTTATTTTTATTTTTATTTATTTTTTATTGTATTTATTACCCTCCAAAATAATATTACAACTCTTGGAAATCACTGTAATATGCAGGAGTGATTTTATTTTATTTTATTTATTTATTTTTATTTTTATACTTTTATTTTATCCATTACCCTGGGAAGTATTTGAGAGACAGAGAAAGCAAGCGAGCACATGGCTAACTGTTTCCTAATCTCATGCTGTCTATATACAAACTCAGCCTAAATCTGAACCGTCTGTAACATTCCCAGCTGCTCTGGAACGTATTTTTGTGTGGCTCTAAACTAAAGTCCTCTCTGAATGTGAATTGTTGACGCTGCTCTTTTGGGATCTTTCATCCCGTGTTTTGCTGTTGTAGGAATTCTGGGGGAAGTGTCTGATCAAAGTGTTAGTCAAAAGATGCCAGAAAAGTGGTTGCTTGTAAATGAAGAGTGAAGGAACAGTCATAAAGGTGTTTTGGCACTTCAAGGTAGATTATGTCATTTTTGAAATTTCCCAGTTTAATGTGCAGAGACAGCTATATGTAAACTAGGTTACATTTCTGTTTGGTGATGTTATGGCAAAAATTACACACTAGCTTGTGCCTAAATGAGAGCAAATCCTTGCAGACATGTTCCAACATCTAACAGAAAGCCTTCCTAGGAAGGTGGAAACTGTTAGGGAGGACTGACTTCCTATTATTGAGAGGGGAAATCTGTTTTCCCAGCATGTTTTGATGTTGAGCTAGTGTATAAAAAGAGTAAATTAATAAAAAAAAATATATATATATTTTGTGTGTTTTTGTCACAATTAATGTAGGAAGAGATCTCTTAGTGTATGTTGGGATTTATCCATCACCCTGCAAAGTAATAATAAAATTCCTGGATATTTTTATTTTATTTTATCCATCACCCTGCAAAGTAATAATAAAATTCCTGGATATTTTTATTTTATTTTATTTTATTTTATTTTATTTTATTTTACTTTATTTTACTTTATTTTATTTTATTTTATCCATCACCCTGCAAAGTAATAATAAAATTCTTGGATATTTAATTTAATTTAATTTACTTTTATTTCATTTATCACCCTCCAAAATAATATTAAAATTCTTGGAAATCACAGAAGAAGGAGTTATTTTATTTTATTTTATTTTATTTTATCCATCACCATCCAAAGTAATATTAAAATTCTTGAAAATTGTATTTTATTTTATTTTATTATATCCATCACCCTGCTAAGTAATAATACAATTTCTGGATATTTTAATTTATTTTATTTTATTTTATTTTATCCATTACCCTACAAAGTAATATTAAAATACTTAGAAATTATATTGTATTTTATTTTATTTTATCCATCACCCTGCAAAGTAATAATAAAATTCTTGGATATTTAATCTATCTATCTATCTATCTATCTATCTATCTATCTATCTATCTATCTATCTATCTATCTATCTATCTATCTATCTATCTATCTATCTATTCTTATCTTATCTTATCTTATCTTATCTTATCTTATCTTATCTTATCTTATCTTATACCTTTAAAGTAATCATAAAATTCTTGGATATTTAATTAATTTTATTTTATTCATCACCCTACAAAGTAATATTAAAATTCTTAGATCCATCACCCTCCAAAGTAAAATTTTCTCCAAAGTAGAATTATTTTATTTTACTTTGTTTTATTGTATTTTATTTTATTTTATTTTATTATATTTTATCCATCACCCTCCAAAGTAAAATTATTTATTTATTATTTTATTTTATTTTATCTTATTTATTTATTTATTTCTTTTATCACCCTCCAAAATAATATAAAACATTTTGGAAATCACTCATTTGTGGACTAAAGTGAGACAAAGCAGAAGCCCAGCAGGAAGAATCTGCATAGTTTTGCACTGTAAGCTTATCTCTATATTCTAGGAAGTTCTGAGGAAGTACGGTCATTTGGTTTTACTTGTCCAAGCAGAAAAAAAGCTAATTTGGCTGCATTTTGCACTAATAATCTGTTTTGTATTTTCACTTTTACGGTTCCCCTTGTGGGTTTGTTGCCAGGGTGATTTTGCGGTGTGGCAACCCCACATACACAAAATACAGTTTCCATATACACTTCTGGATATTACACAGAGTGATTTCCAAGAATTTGAATATTACTTTGCTGGGTGATGGATGATTCACAAGGGAGGAAAAAGCTCAGTGTTCGTGACATACTGCAGTTTATGGTGATTGTACACATTCGGGAGATTCTGATAAATTAAAATGATGGATGTGTTCTGGCTAAATTAAATCAATTTTGAGCTCCTTCACTCATTTTTGAGCCTAATGCAAAGAAACAGAATCAATGCAAACTCTTAAATCCTTCACACATAGTTTAAGAAGTTACAGTATTTTTCATCTTAAAAAATAATAAATGCTTTATTATTAAAGAGTCCCAAAAAAGAGTAAAATATCACAAATATTAAGCAGAAAAACTGTTTTCATCATTCAAAATAATATGTTATTTAAGGAGCAAACCAGCATATTAAAATGATTTCTGAAGGATCATGTGACACTGAAGACTGGAGTAATGATACTGAAAATTCAGCTTTGCATCACAGGAATAAATTATATATTAAAATGTATTCAAATAGAAAGTAGCTATTTTAAATTGTAATAATATTTTACAATTTTACTGTTTTTACTGTATTTTTGATCATTTAAATGCAGCCTTATTGAGAAGAAGAGACATAAAACCTAAAAAAAAAAAAGTTCAGTATGCAGTGCACTGAGGCCATTGCTTCAACAGTAGCCAGTTATTTTCTTCAAGACTGTGAAGTTTGATTTAAATAGCAGAACTGCGAATCATATGTGATAGCGATTACAGAGCAGGCAGTCGTCCCCATCTGGGGTTTAGCGTATCAACCGATGCTGGGTTGTGCGGTGACTGGCTGTGGAGGAGAGCAGAGGCAGCTGCCAGATGAACAGCCCACAGCGGTTAAGGACTGGGGAAACAGAGGGGAATGGTAGGGTGCAGGGGATGATGGTGAAGGGGAGGGAGACCCCCGTAATTACACTGTAAACACAGCTGTTGATGGTATTGTATAAGTGTAGGGCAGCCATGGTTTTCCACATGTGCCTGGTCGTGTTTTGGTCAAGTGTTTTAGTGTGATGAAGTTTGGTCGTCGCACTGCGGAGCAGAAGTTGGGGGAATTCTTGGTAGTCATAGGCATAGTTGAGGTTTTTGGTGGTGTTTAGCTTATGTGTAGTCGATTACTTGTGCAAGTGACAGATTGTTTGTAGCTGAATATATTTTAGTCTGGGTTGATGCCATATTGTCACATGCACTGTATAATAACTATATAATAACTGTAAAGTAACAATATAGAAATGTAGTTGTTGTTGTTAATAAATACATCTCATATATTCTATTATATATATATACAGTATATGTATGTGTGTGTTTGAGAGAGAGAAAGTGTATACATTAAAATATGTATATTTAAATTTATCATTGTATATAACTGTAAATAATTAATACAGTTAATAAAGAAATTAATTTCAATTCTGGATTTTTAATATTATATTATATACACACATGCATGCACATACATATATCATATAATTATTAATATATAAAAAAAATATATATATAT